>NC_046156.1:146732773-147032773 GCF_011064425.1 Rattus rattus | reverse complement strand
TAATGCTTAAGAAGGGAATGATATCCAGTGGTAAACCATATAATGAAATATTACCCAGCAGTAAAAGAAACGGAGTTTGAATGTACACTTCTGCATATAAAAACTTGGAAAGTAAGATAGATAGATAGATAGATAGATAGATAGATAGATAGATAGATAGACAGACAGATAATAGACAGATAGATAGATAGACAGATAATAGACAGATAGATAGATAGATAGATAGATAGATAGATAGACAGACAGACAGACAGACAGACAGACAGACAGAGATATGAAATGGCGTGTATTGTAAATATTGAGAGACTATGGGCCTTGGCAGGATTCAAAGGTGGAAGACATCAGGGAATCGGCAGTATTAGCATGTTGTGCAGCATTTTCTTAGAAGGGAAGGGAAACATTCTATATCTATGAAAATCCTAATACAGTTCTATATGCATAGTGAAAACAGATTGAATTGCATGAAAAATGTTATTAAATTGTATTTTCTAATTTTATATTAACAAAGCATGATCTCTGGGTATTTATTCTGTGGAGAACATGAATCCAAGGGTTTCTGCATGAAGACAGATGAGGTACAGCTTAGTGTACATTGGGTACAGCTTAGGGTACTTCACTTTGTTAGTAAATTTATGCAATGAAATTCAATTTGTTTTGTTGAGTTCTCTTTTTAATCATTTTCATTAATAATTGATTCCAATGTTGTTTATACACTAAAATTCAATTTTGTTTTGAAGCATCTTTATAGTAATTTATATTAAGTATATTGACACCAATTTTCAGGAATCTCAATGTCGTTTCCAAGGAATCTGATCATGTTAAAATAAAATTTCTAGACAGAAATGCTAAAACACCTTTCAACATTCACTAAATAGGAGCTCTTTGCATGATCACACAGTAAACATAAATTATGTACATGTTTAAATTTTCTAGTTGTCTTTTATTTATTTTCCCTTAAAATGAAAAAAAAGTACTCCCCAGATTTATTTTACTCTACCAAAAATAATGACATATAATGACATTTCTACTTGAATTGGTTTGCATTTTATGATAGACTTTTACTATTTATCTCTGGCTGGTTATAATCTCCTGCCTCAATCTCAATGTTCTAGGATTATGGAATTATACCACCTAAAAAGGAGGCCTGGCTTCATAATCCACTGAAAGGATATACTAGCTGTTACCTGGGACTTCCCACTAGCCTCAACCCTTAATGATTTACCATGTCCAACAGTGCTTCCCTGGGAACCAGCTTTTAATGGACAAGCATTCAGAGGACATTAAATATCAATGGACATCATTTGAATGTTCATAGAATAAATAAATATATAATGATAGTAAGAAATACACAGAGGAAAACAGATTAATGATGACTACAAAGAAGTTGAAGGGTAAATGATGAAAAACAAACGTACAAAGAGACAAACATACCTGAGACTAGAGAGATTGCCTAATGGTTACTCGCATACGGCCTTGCCAATGGACCCAAATTCAGTTCCACCACTCATAAGAGGCAGGTCCCATCTCTGCCTACACACACACACACACACACACACACACACACACACACACCACATATATACAACAATAAATCTAAAACCACATCTCACTAATGTCTTTGGAATACATTATAGAACATTGCATATATAATGCATATGATATTTTTAAAATACTAAAAGATCTTTTAGAAAATAAAACATGGAAGAAGAAATTAAAATTCTATGAAAAGTATTGAATTAAAGAGAAAAATTTGAAAAGGAGTCTGAAATCTAGTTAATACAACTAGAAGTGTAGGGTCTTGATGACAGAAGCAGAAAAAAACCATCAGTGAAACAACTCAGGAGTATATTTTGTAGCTCAAATACAAGAAACATTAAAATGTGTAGAGCCTTGACTACTTAAACAAATACGATTAAAATAAGAACAAGTGAAAGCAGACCCACACAGAATTGCTATTGCATAGGTGGAAAGCATGACAGCAGACTCTGTACATGAGGGAAAGTGAAAGAGGTGCATTGGGGGATAGGGTACAGCAGGACCCATTGCCCAGAAGTGCTTACCAAGAAGGTAAAACATGTTAGTAAAATATAAGTAAATGTGACATTTTCTAGTTCCATCTATTTACTTATGAATTTCTTGAAGTCATTTTTTTTGATAGCTGAGTAGTACTCCATTCAGAAGCCCTTGGTCCTGCCAAGGTTGGACCCCCAGGACACGGGATTGTCAGTGGTGGGTAAGGGAGGGTGGATGGGGAGGGCAACACCCTTATAGAAGGGGAGGGAAAAGGGATAGGGGGCTGATGGACAGGAAACCGGGAAAGGGAATAACATTTGATGTATAAATAAGAAATATCCAATTAAAAATGGGAAATAATAAATAAAATAAAATAAATAAATAAATAAATAAACAAATAAGTCAATGTGAGGGGAAAACTTGAAATTGAATAAAAGAGGCTGTCATTGAGAAGTTCGCAGAACAGTCCTATCAGCATGTGCTTCTAAGATTTTAATTTAAAAGAAACTTCCTGCAGCTTTTCATGCCACCCAGTGACCACTGAGAGAAAAGAAAGTAGAACACTATGAGAGGGTACATGCTGCTGGCCAAGCAGTGGATGTGGTAAGTTTGGAAGGTAGGAAAGAAGGTTTAGCAGACAATTCCTATGGTAATAGTCGGTGCTTTCTCAGCAATGAGCAGTGCAAGTCTGTATGGAAATATTGCATATCCACGGCTTCATTTGTACGTGTAGCCAAAGAGAATAAACCTAACAAGGTGCCCTTTAATCACTTGCTGTAGCCTTCTTTCAATTAGCCTTGGAGAGGTGAATCATAAAGGCTGTATTGGGCAAGACTTTACATAAGATTAGAGCATCAGAAGGGATTTTGAGCTCAAAATCCTTTTATATAGTACGTTTAAGTGGGGTTCCCATATCTGATGAGAATATTTTGTTATTTGGATACAAATCAACTTGGAGGAAATAGTTGTAGGTTAGATGAAAATAAATAAGAAGTTCACCGGTCCTGTAAAGAGTCAAAGATGGGTTGGCACCACCGTGCTGCTTCACAGGGAGGGAGCTGATTAATGTGGATGGATAGAGACCAGAGCAGGAGCACACCTTGAGACTGTGGTAACCCAAGGGAGAGCCTGCCATGTCCTCCTCAATCTCACATTTGAAATGGAATGCTTTGTCTTTTAGGTTCAAAAAAAATGGAAGGATATGGTTGAATATACTGACATACTTTCTGCGATCAGTTATTTTAAAGCTTTAGTTGGCCTTGATTAAGCAAAAATCTGTTCCAATTTTCATTCTTTGCTAATGGACTAAGTCCTCTTCTCAAATGAGCCTTATTTTTCCTTGGAACAAACTGTACATTTAATTTCATAAAGTGTGGCAATTGTAATAAGGAACAGGGAAATGAAAATCACAATTGTACTTAAGCAAACCATTATTATGCTCATAAAGTAGTAGAGAAAATCAAATTTTATCTGTTTGAAATACTTATCATCATGAGTTTTTCTCAGACAAATATAAAACTTAAACTTATTCAATTCTAATGATTTAAGGAAGGAGAATATAAATGTCAAAGATGCAAAAATTTTCTCACACTGTTTTCCCAGCACAGCAAAATAATCCAGAACCCAAAACACAAAATGAACAAACAAATCTCAAATGATTTGCATCAAAAAGTATACATTGTTACACCTTTGATCTTGGAAGTTTGTGTGATGCAGTTCTTCAATTTGTTAGTGAATGTTACAATAGTTAAAGAAATAACAAACCTTGAAATAAGTAGATAATAATATAAAAACCCAAATGTCTTTTAAAAACATCTAAATATATTCATGTATAAGTAACTATTTGGTATATTTACTTCTGTAGCCTCAGGATGTGATCAGAATTTTTCTAACATACTGACAAAGTGTAATATTCAATTTTTTATGGCCTGTATGAATTGTTCACATTACATGGGCTATGTGAAGTGTGTTTCTCCTGGTTATAGTGGTAATATAATGGAAAATCTGCTGTTTACTTTCCCGTTCGCAGATGACAATATGGACTGGGTACATTGTGCTTGTATATTTGCAACAGTTGGCTAAGGCAGCTTATCCATGAACGTTCAGTCCAGTTTCTATATTTCCTGTGTCCACCATGTAGTTCCTGAGATTAAATACTTTCCTATCAGCTTCACAGAGGACGCAATTATTTCTGTCCTGGTGCCAATCATTTTATTATCATGAGTAACATATATGTATTCAGCTAAATTTCACTTTTATTTTCATATGAGCACATCATTTCTTCAGTCTCCCCTTTCTCTCCCCCACCCAACCCCTCCTGTACACTTGTCTTCACTCTCTTATTAGATTTAGTGTTCATCTATGTTTTACAGCAAATAGATAGTTTCAGGAATTGAGAAGAATGATGATATATTAAATTCTTTCCAATAATACTTCTCTTAGACTCTGTCTTAGTGGATCCAACTGTGAGAAGAGAAGTAGTGGCCATGGGGTGATCATCTCTCAATGACACATTCTGTCAGAGTCCCCAGAACAAGAAACAATGAGCTGTGTAGTAGCAAATGCCACCTGAAGCTTGGTAAGCTAGCATCTGCGGGAAAACAACCAATGTGGTATGTGAACGGTAGTATTCGTGAGAAAATCCTGGCTTTTGTAATCTTTAAAAAATTGTGTTTGTTTAGAAACTGAACTATAAATATCACCATTGAATATAGATATGGGAGGAAAAACTACTGTGTACTGCCCAATAAAATATTATCTTTTTTTAAATTAAAAAAAAAACAAACTTCTCTTAGGCTTGGAATAATAAGCTCCAGCAGAAGAAGAGACAGTGGCTTCGTGGGTAGTATTGAATCTAACTTTTTACAGAGATTTCTTACTTATTCTACCATGAGCAATTAATTTGATTTTGTCCAACTCTGTTGCGCTGAAGAATCTATGCACACAGTTACCTGTACAGAAAGTATTCTATGAAATAGTAATTGCATGAGAATGCTGGCTGGCACATGAGAGGGAAGTGGTGAATGATGACGATTATGATTAGTGTTGGTTATCATCCCTAGGGAGTGGACCTGCTTTCTGAAATTCTACGTCAGATCCTTAACAAGCTGGAGCCTATAAGAGAACACAGTAGAACGGAAAGTGGTGTCCCACGTGGGCAGTAATGAAAATGTGACTGTGGCATTTTCTAACAGTTCTCTCCATATCTCATTCAGCAGCAAATCAAAGGCCCAGGCAATTTTAATTACATGGGTCTCGTGGAAGTCATAAATGATCATTAGCAGGCATCACCAGTGATTATCATTGGCTTCACACAGATTGTTGGAAGGGAACGTCAATTTTTTGGTTGGAGTTTGCAGGTATGAGCATAGGCCACATTCAGCAGGTGGGGCTCCTGGGAATATGGGAGTGTCCATGTGGCCTGACCACATCCCTCAGTGTGCCTCAGACCGTTTGTGTTAGAAAACAAGCCTAGTGTTATTAAAAGTCAATAAATGACCTATAGGCTCACAGCTGCTGCAGAGATTCCTATATTAATTAAGCTCTCACAACAGAAGAACAAGTATGTAATCTAATGGTTGTTTGCCCATGTTCACAAAAACATTGATGAATTTCTGCAGTGTGATTTTATGGCTGAAGCTGCTTTCTGCCAACAAATCATATAAAAATAGAAATTATTTAAGTCAAAGCATATTAATATTTAAAATTTCTAATACAATAAAATTGTACACATAAATATTTTAGAAAGAAATCATAAATTTTCCAGCTTTAGTTAATTAAAGAACTATTAGTTTCTAGGTAAGCTAAGTAGCATTAACACAGAAATGTGTCAGAGCTCAGATGATGGGAGACTGGAGAAGTAACCGTTCTTCTTCCAAGTTGTTTTGGCTTGTGCATGAGGAAGCTAATGCACATCTTTCATCCAGAGGATACTGCCAGCTCAAGTAGCAGAGGACAGGGCAGCAGCTGCTGGCTTCCTCAAAGGAACTGCACTCTAAAGCAAAACTATCTTGGGTTATTAGCGAAAGATTTCGATTTTAAATGAAAAGGTAATGCTTTGCCAAAGGGGGGCATGGGTCAATAGCTAGACATAAGTTGCATGTGGTGGTAGGAGAGAGAGAGATGCGGTGGGGGGGATTTTCAGCATACGTATTACAATACAAAAGATTACATTTCCCACGACCAGAGATATTTTCATGTTTAACTACTGAGGTGTCTAATAACATATCCTGTAGAGTTTGGTCATATGGAATTCTACACATTGCACCTCAATAAAATTTTAAATGTTATTCCGCATACATAAGTTCTAAAATGTTATGAAGCATTTGATTTGTCACAAAAATATCATATTTACATGTACGATACTATTTCTTTTAATTAATGTTTTTAGAAACTTAATAATATTAAAATCTAAAATTAAAGCAGATGACATGAAACATTTCCTTAAATTCTTTAATAAGTGGTTAATATAAAATAAAAAATTTGCAAGTATTACTTTATGCAAATTATTTTTCCAAGTAATGAAAATCAGGATAGTGACTAGCATAAAATAAAGTAGGAATTAATTATTTAGGACATACCATTTTGAAATTAGTCATCCATTATCAATACACTAGTGAAAGTAGCAAATTTAAATATATGGATTCTTAAATCAGATTCAGTAGTTTGAGCAAAATACTTTGGCCTTAGCAGCTATTTAATCTTGTTTCTTCTCTGTTCTTTATTATGTATAAAGTAAATTACACATGCTACCAACATGCTCATGTTGTGGGAGGAATAAATGAAGTAAGTGAACTACAGTATGTAATAGTATAGCATTTTTTACCCACTTCTTTTCATATAGTGTTTAGTATTTGTTTTGTACTTGATATAGTCCAGATATTATGATTAATACTGTATTATCGTCATTTTACAGATGGACACCAAAAGATGAGCATCATCATTATGGGATCATTTAACTTGACCTGTAGTTTCTGCTCAGTGGGGTTGAAATGGAATATTCATCTGTTGGCTTCAAAACTTGACAATATATATATGAAAAAGAGGTCCTTTCATTATTTCAGTCTTACAGAAGTTCAGGAATGCCTTTAACATGAGAATGAGTCCATGGGAGAGCTGGAGGTCAGTAAAATTTGTGGTTTTGGCACTCAAAGTTTTTGTCTTGTATTTTTTTGGTGTTTGTTGTTTTGATATTTGTTTCCTCCTTTATTTTCATTGTCACTTACCTTTATATCTACTGTTATTTATGTCTCATTTGTAACATTTTGTTCATTTTTCCTTCTAGAACATTCCAAGGGAGAGGGCAGGTAAAACAAGAGTTGGTTTCGGAATAAGCGATACGACTACAAAGAGAAAAATATATCAAGTTGATAAAATCTAAAAATAACCCACCCACAAAACTTCCGACCTCAAATGTGTCCCGCTTTCGAACGTGTAGGGATAAAGTGGAGCACAGATAGAAGTGGTGTCCAACCAGTGACTGGCCCAGCTTGAGACCAATCCCATGGAAGAGAACCAACCGCTAACACTATCAATAATAACTCTGCTATGCTTGTAGACAGGAGCCTACCATAGCTGCCTCTGAGAGGCTTAATTCAGCAGCAAAAGGAAACAGATCCTGAGATTCATAAAGCTAAGCAAGTATCATGGAAGAGTGGGGAATAGAATTGATCGAGACAGAGAAGTCAAGGGACCACAAGAAGACCTACCGAGTCAACGCATGGAGGCTCCCGGAGACTTAACTACCAACAAAAAGCATGCAGGGCTGGACCTAGGACCCCTATAAATTTGTAGCAGATTTGCAACATGGTCTTCATGAGGATCTCCTAACAAGTGGAGAAGGGGTTTTCTCGATTCTGTTGTCTTATTTTAGATCCAGTTCCCATAGCTGATCTGTTCTCAGTGGGAAAGGATGCACCTAGTCCTGCTGTGACTTCAAGTGCCAGAACTTGTTGGTCCAATGGAGGATTTCCCTTCTCAAAGGAAAAGGGAAGTGGGAAAAGGGAGCTGGGAAGGGAGGGTTGGGAGGGGTAAATGGAAGGGGGTAATGACCCTGATATAAGGATATAAAGTGAATAAATAAGGGGAAATTTTAAGTAACTCACACACACACACACACATACACACACACATACACACAAAACTATTATAGTTAAACAGACAACAAAATGAATAAAACAAGGCAATAAAATTACTTTTATTGAAGGTGAGTTCGATACTAAAAATATCTCTCTCAAACTCTTCTTTGTGTCTTATATTTCTATAAATATTGTACTATATCTTTCACTGTTAATCACATAAAAGTATATGGAAAATAATAGTTCTATATTAGACACTTTAAGAAGAGTTGAAAATATAGTATAATTGCTTGTTGATTTTTTTTCTTGGATAGTTTTAGGCCTGAAAAGCTTAAAGTTTATAGCTAATCAGCTTTAGATCATGTCACATACAAATCTCTAGGTTTGTTTGAACTAGCCTTATCTACATTGTGACAATAATATTTATATTTTATGGCACTTGTCACAATGTTTTCATGCCTCACGTTACTGTCTCTGGTTATCCTGGAGGATTATGGCATTTGTGCTCTAGTAGTCATAAACAAACAAGTGAGAAAAAGTTATTTTTCTATTCTATCCTACAAGTAAAATAAGAAATTTTACATATAAAAGCCAAATATTTATTTAAAACTCAAGTTAAACTGCTTTATATAAATGTTCGAAAAAAATCAATATGACTCCTTTGTGTTAATAGAAACAACAATGGGTAGCCTTTTTATTGTTTTTATTTTGTTTTGTTTTGTTTTTAAGTAAAAAGCATAGTTTTTACAAATGTTTAGTAAGGTCTTTTAAAATTTTCTGTTACTTAAGAGAACCTATACACAGGTCCCTCATCCACATGCAAAAGATAAAAGGCCATGTGAAAAATGCTTTGTCACTAATTAACTATGTATTTTTAAAAGTATTTACAATTATCAGCTTCGTTCTACTTGACACAAACTAATGTCACCTGAGGAAAAGAAACACCAGATGAAGATTCCTTCCATTACACTAGCCCTTCAGGATTTCTCTAGTGTATTTTCTTAATAATTCACTAATGTGGGAATGCCTCGGCTACAATGATCAATACCATTTCTATGTAGGAGAGCCAGGGTAGGGAGAGGCGAATAAGCCAAAAGGAAAAATCGAGGTAAGCTGAATTCTTCAGTGTTGGATTAGTAACTGACTCAATGGTCCTCCTTGATTTTCTGTCCTGGCTTTACTCAATGATGGATGGAAAACTTTAAGCCAAATGAACCCAAGTTCCTCATATTGATTTTAACCACAGGATTCATCACAGCACGATGAAAGCAGCTAGGGTAGAAATGTCATGGAGAAAATTTGGAATTTGGCACAGCAAAAGGCCAGGAGGAGTTACTGGAAAAGGTACAGTGTTAGCTGCAGTGGAGACCTCAGAGTCTCAGAGGCACTGAGACTTTGCATTGTATGCCAAAAGAGCAACAGATGTCGGATGAGTAGTCTCATAGGACACAAGGGGTATGTGCTGCAGAGCTCAGAGGCGCTGAGTCCTGGGAGTGATCTCCACATGTGAGACATTGAGCCATTTATATTCCTTTCTTAGCTTTATGCTTTGATCTGATTTTAATTCTGCCCTGGCTTTCCCATCTTGAAATTATAAAGTGTAACTTACTTTGAATTTTACAGGAGGCCATACTTATTGATTTTGAAGAAGTTAGACTTTAAAACACAGAAATTTTTAAGTATTGGGGGAATTTAAAAAATTGAACAATATTTTAAATTGTGGTGTGAGTTTAAATATAAGGAAGAAAGGAGTGATTATTCCTACTAACATGTTTATGGGTCAAGTTAATAAAAGTTCAATTAAAGTTGTTAATTTCTATCAATCTGATATGAATTAAAATCATGAAGAAGAAACCTCTGTTGAGGAATTTCTTTCACCAGGTTGGTGTATGAGAAAGTCTATGAGCAACTTTGTGAGGAATTTCCTTAATTGTTATTTGATGTACAGCCATCACTGTACATTGTCATAGCTGGGCAGGTGAATCTGGGCAGTACAAAATTTAGCTGAGCAAGCCAGAAGTGAGCTCTACTAAGCAGCATTCCTCAGTGGTCTCTCCTTGGATTCCTGCCCTGACTTTCCTCAGGGGAAGGAAGTAAACTAACTGAAATGAACCATTTGCTCTCTCAGTTGCTTTCGGTTTTGGTATGTGTTAATCAACAGGAAAATTATTAAGACAGCATTTTGGTGAAGTACCACATAGTATGTTAATATGCTCTCTGTCATTGAGCCAATACCTGAAATTATCAAACTGTAAAGACAAAAATATATTTCTCCCAGTTTTTGGGATTGATGTCCTTGACCTTTTGGACTTACTGTTTTGTAACTATAGAAATGTAACATTCTATGGTAACATACATTCCTGTGTAGAACCTCAAGAACCAGCATGGCACAGTAACCCTAAGGGTGCGGTAGTGGCGTGACCACCTTGTTGTAAACAGTAGATCTGTAATTGGATATAAGATCTTCTCAATAGCAGTAAATTCAAGCTGGTCATGGGAAGCCTAGACAAGTACTCAGTGCTACCAATGTCACTGATCTTGAAGTCACTTCTTACAGAAATCACTACAGCCACCAGCATAATACCTAACCTCATTTGTAACCTGAGATAAGTATTAGTTCTCGTGCTTCATCAGGGAAACTTCTATTTTTATGAAATGGAGACCATTATGGAAAACCACAAACAATATCATTGAAGAGTACAAAGCCCATTTCTTTTAGATACATGTGCAAAACTACCCCACGGTGAAGACTTAGGCAATGCTGCAGAAGAAGGTGTGAAAAACCAGTGAGAGCCAGAGAACTGAAGCTGACACCGTGACGTCTGTGTGGGTTTGCACTGAGCTCTCTGCACACTTGCTGTGATTACTAGGTCTGTGGTTTTTGTTGAACTCCTAAGATTGGTACTGGAGCTGTCTCTGGCTTCTTCACTGGTCCTGAGACCCTTTCTCCCTACCGGTTTGCCTCATCCAGCCTTGATACAAGGATTTGTGTATTGCCTTATTGCATCTTGTTATACCACGTAGTGTCTGGCTGACAACTCTGGGAGGCCTGCTCTTTTCAGAAGGGAAATGGAAGAGCAGTGGATCTGGGAGAGAGGGGAGATAGTGGTCTGGTAGGAGGGGACAGAGGGGAGGCTGCAATTGTAATGTATTGTACAAAAGAAGAATATAGAAAAAAATAAAGTCAGAGGACCAGGGACTTTTCTGTGAGATTGCGTTTCTGAGTAATATCAGAAGCTTCAAGTCTCACCAACATGACTGCCAAGACAAACAGAACAAGGACAACCATAGATATATCTGGTTTTCCATTACACATTTTATATTTTGACTCTTGAGTGTAGACTGTAAAGTTCAAGAAGAGTTTTCACATTAGAAAGTTGTAGATATTTATTCATGAAAGCTGGTTTACCAGTAATAGTAGTAGCAGTGTTAAGTAGAATTTAAAAGCAAAGGACTATTGGACCTTGACAACATTTTTACAAACACTAGTATTCTGAACATTCTACTTGAAAACTATGAATCCTAACTTCCTCTGATGTGAGCTTGTTGTATGGATTGAGTAAAATGTGTAATGATTTTGTAAGCTGTGAAGTATTATAGATGTGGAATATATAAGTATCACATCCTATAGTGTTCAGTAGTAGAAATCTTAAGATAGAAAAGAGAATTGCCTTTGAACATAGAGGACACAGGATGTGTTTAAGAATCAGCGTGTTCTATGTATAGATGTGATTGTGAATACAGAATTTAGTATACATGACAAAGATCAGTTATAGGAGATTTAAATTTTCACTTGGGAATAAACTGAGACCATCTCCTTTAAGCTCACTAAATATGCATGTTTTTATTACTTAGAATTACAGAGGACTAAGAATGTGCTCAGTAATAAAGTGCTTGCCCAACATGCACCAGGACCTGTGTGTAATGCCCCCAATCACAAGCTGACAAGGAAGCCATATGAAATGGTTCTGAGGTATGAGTAAACTATGCCATGTCATGTGCAGCACTGCATATAAAGAACTGACTTAAATATATCCTGTGGCCTGAACCAAAAGAAAGGAAGAAAGAAAGAAAGAAAGAAAGAAAGAAAGAAAGAAAGAAAGAAAGAAGAAAACAAAGTCACACACACACACTCACACACACATGTATATATATATATTCTGATTTTCATAATAATTGAGACAATTATTCAGAAATTTAGTGGAAAAATTTACAAAGTTAAACTAAATTAGTCTTATTTTCTTTAACTCATGAAATTTTCAGCTAGAAGGACTGAGGAGGGAAGGGAAATCACTAGACTACTTTCTTCTCCTGAGGGAACAGAGAAGGAGAAAAACAAGAAACATTTTTCTAACAGTACCTCTATGTCTACCTGAAAAACTACTGACCAGGAAGAGAAGTTTGATTCCATAGGACCAGGGCTACTGAAAATATAGGTTCTGAGGCCCACCTACACCAATTCTAGACTATTATATACCTATCTGAAGAGGCCCAAGACATGACAAAGTTAGTCCAGGTACCACAAGGTATCCAAGTCAGCTGTCAGTCAATGGGTTCTTCAGGGAGCTAGTGAGGATTGAAAAGAAAAAGACAATTAGACAAAACTATAACATGACTCCAGCCAGTGTTGAGGCCAAAGAGGGTTTATTTTTTTCCAAGTCTGCATTTATACCACTTTAAGTACATGAAAATAATAAGATCAGTTTTAGGTCAAGGAACAAGCAAGACAGTAAACAAAATCATGCAAACACCATTTCTAGAGCCTAATCAGGAGGACCAAGACAAAGGAATGCTACACATTCCTCTTGGATGAGCCTGCTCTGACATTTGCATTAGCCAAAATGTAAATATTCTTAATCTGAGCCTATTTCCTAAATCTTGACCCAAAGTCAAATTCCTGCCTGACCCTACTTCCATGTCCTAGCCCAAGGCCAAATTCCTGCCAAGTTTCTAGAAGTTCTCCACAACAAGAAAAGTGTCACAGACTGGGAAGTCAATGTCCTGATTCATTGTGGACTACAAAGAACCTAGAAATAGTACAAC
Organism: Rattus rattus; assembly: GCF_011064425.1. Classification (NCBI taxonomy): domain Eukaryota; kingdom Metazoa; phylum Chordata; class Mammalia; order Rodentia; family Muridae; genus Rattus; species Rattus rattus. The sequence continues at coordinate 147,019,640 of NC_046156.1, read as the reverse complement.
ATAGGCTACAGGCATTGCTAAACATGTAAGAAGATGTTACCAAACCACATATATTACCAAACCACAGTATTCTTCAAAGTTCTTCCCCTCTCCAGTTTCATGCATGATTTTATCAGTTCTCATCTCTTTATGACTCAGAAAATAGAGTTCAAAAATCCCTCTCAAGTTACGGAGACTTAAAGAGCCAAACCGTGTGCTAATGTAAAGTTATTAAGAGTGTGTTCACTTAACAAGGACGCACTGGGGGTAAAAGACTAATATCACCATTTCAATGCCTAAAGATAGCCTCAGTAGTACAATTTGTCACCCCAGTATTTGAGGATAAAGTATCAGGAGTTCAAAGCTATTTGCCACAATTGGAAGTATATTAAGACCCTGCCTAAATACCATAAACCCCAAACAAATATAAATAACAAGTAATAATCACACATATATATATTGATCCACTAAAAGATTATGTAATCTACTCAAATTGAAACCAGATATGTGTAAACTTTTATTCTAAGAGACTCGAAACATGTTGTTCACTCTCACATTTTTAAACTTAACTGAAGGAAAAGTGACATTTTTAACTGTCTCACAATTTCATTATATCACATTCTATTTTGTAAAGACTTTCAGAAAGTTGTTCTTCAACATTGTGTTCTAAATTGTGGGTTATCAAAATCACCACTAATGATTTATTCCATTGATTGAAGTGCTTAAAGGACTCAGCAGTAAAATGATGAGCATTTTGGGGATATAATCTGTGCAATAATTGAAGTCTTTAGAAAAACTGTCAGTAACAATTCTAGCTGTACTTTATTGCAAGAAGAAATACCTCTCGATACTCAAGATCTAAAGCAATGATACCTACACTCTGATTTTCTCATCTTTGTTAAAGTTGAAATAAAATTATATTGTTAGAAGAATGTAGAATAGAAACATAAAAGCTTAGAATTTTGAGAGTGCATTCTGCTACCAAATATAAAAAATAAGATTCTAAAATCTTAGACTTTGTGGATCTGGTAGATTGTTGACATGAGGTCTCATTGATGTACACTTTAGTGAGTATGTGTTATGTGGATATGCGTGTGTGTGTGTGTGTGTGTGTGTGTGTGTGTTAGTGAAAGAAAAATTAAATTATTTCTTTGAGATTTAATGCATAGGTACTAATTGGAAAGATTTAATTATCATCTAGTATTTTCTAATTTAGCATACACATGTTAAAATTTTCCTCATAGTAGAATTTGAAAATATTCATTATTATTAAAGATTGGAAGACCAAAATACTGTTCAATTCCAATATGTCTTAGAGCAAATGACAGATGCATAGAATTTATATGTCATATATACAAGATTTCATTTTATCATGTGTGTTGTTGCTAAACTTTCAATGGTACTATCACTGATGGTAGTGACTCATTTCAATAACTATGCCTCATATATCATGTTATGCTTTCTGTCATAGATACTTAATAACTACATAAACTCAGTTTATTTCAAAATGGAAAGCCCATAGCACTCCTCGCTCTTTTTCACGAAAGATCTGCATATAAGAGAGCACACAGTAGCATGAACAATAGTTTCAAAGTATCATTTTCACTATCATTCCAAATACTGTCCAATATTAAATAATAAATGAGTAAAGTCTATTAAATATGTATATTATACCTGTACAGGTCCTCCTGTAATATCATTAAGTAGTGGCAATGAATTCTGTGATTTGTAATTTTGTGAAATTCAATATTGCTCTCTAGCATGAAGACAAAGTTTCTCATATTTTGTTTCCTTGAATTGAAAAGAAAATAATCATGACCAAAAACTAGAAATAGATATATCTGCATTGCACCTATTCAGTTCACTAATGTGTAGCATATGTACTCTCATTTTTTCACTTAATTATACCTTATATTTTCTAAATTCAGTAGCACTTAACATTTTACTTTACTTTCATTTCCATAAAAACATGATGTACAAAAATTCACTGCCTTACATAGAAGGCTCCTCCGAGACAGAGTGATTAACAGTCATTATGGGTGTGATCTCAGAAACCCATCTGAGGATACTACTGCCTGCTCCCCTCATAGCACAGAGGTATGAGCTCTGCTATCTGATAGTCTCCTACTGCTGGCTCACCTAATCCCAATCATTTTTTATTTCTCATCTTGATTTATTGTCTTCCCCTCCACCCCTGTATCATCCTGTAATGCAAGCAATATTTAAATTTTTAGATTAATTTCCCAGAACCTGTAAAGGGAAAGGAGCTATAGAAATATAGTGTTTCTAGATACATTGTAGGTAAGGAGTACCACATAAGAGAAAGATAAGGACTTCATTTTCGTTGAGTTGATTTCTGTTGTTCTTCTTTTGTAGCAGATGTTAAATATATTGGAGTCATGTCACTGAGCTGTCCTTGTCTCTTCCTGTGAAGCCAGGAGTGATGTCAGATGACTTAATGATGCAGGTGTGAAGCCTTGAACATGACACAGTGTCATCATGCTGGTTGCCGAGGAATCATGACAAATACTGATGACAAGGGGCAATCAGTATGTCTCTGTTGTTTAAGACAGCAATTCTCACATTCAGAGAGGCATCTATATTCTTTCTCAAAGTAGCTATTTGTAAAAGATCAAGTTTTAATTGAGATTGGGCTTTATTTCTTTAAATCTCTCTGATCAGCCTATGATGTTTTCAATAACTTTATATTACTATTCATTTCTTTCTCAGATAAAGCTGTTTAGGTAAAAATTCAAAGAATATTACAGCCCCTTTTCTGTAAAAGAAGTCAGTTAAATAAACATTCAAAATTTGTGAAACTGTTATGCCTAAATTGAAGATTCAGTTTTAATAACAATAAATTATTACAGAGCATGATTTAAATATTTAAATACATAAGTAAGGAAATTACTTACTAGATGAGACTTAAAAGTTGCATAGGATTAAAAGTGGGATGGTGAAAACTGGGCCTGAATGTTTTCAAGCTGGATAATGACCACATTGATGGGAACCTAGCAACAGACCATATATATGACATCTAATTCATCCCCATCACAGGCTTCCTCTATGGTTAGCTGCCACCCCTGAATCTATTGTCGTTCTGTACACTAATGTTCATGTAGTTACAATAACGTTTAAGTTCAAATTGAAAGAATTATATGATTGGGTACATATTGCTTCAGTTTCATCTGGATGTGCTTAACCTCTACGGGACCTCTATTGTGAGTATTTTCTTGTTATACAGTTGGAGTATAACAATGCACTTGCATTTAAATGTAAATTTCAACATTGTGTCATATGAACACTTATGAAACTAACTCTACAATTTCAGACAATGAAATTGTTTCTAACAACTGCAAATGGTTGTCAAAGTGTGTCAAACACACTTCAGGATGCTGGCTTTAAAAAAAAAAAACGTAAGTCCTCAGGACTGGTATCTACGAATTACAGTTATACACTGCAGGTGAATGTTCCATGTCATTAAAATCGATACTTAGAAAAGAAACTACAGTTTTATGTTTACTACCATATTTATAATAAGGCAAATACAGAAATAACTTAAGATTACAATGATGGACACATGTGTGTTAAATATATATTTAATATGTAAGTATATATTATATATTTAACACATATGTATATATTTAATATTGATCAGCCTGAAGAAATAGAGAATACATCTACTTGAAACTGCATGGAAAACCTTAGAGGAGTGTGGCAGATTCAAAATTTAGAATGAAATACTGCAGACAAAGCAAAAATAAAAGGCATGCTCTGTACTATATATCCAAAGAAATCTGTAAGAAACTTGAGCAGATAATAGTATAGTGCTGAGCTAGTTGGGAGAAAGTGTACTCAGTCAATGCAGTACACTTTAAATATGTAGGCTAAATTAATATTTTAGACTTTTGATAAAGAGCAAAACAATATTTTAGTGATACCTTATGGAAGACTTGAACTTTGCTTATAGTAGACTTTACACATTCTCAGAAATGTGTAAATGAGATAAAATGATACCTTTGAAAGAAGGTAAGTATACATCTTTTCCCATTTGGTTGTTAGCAATGACATGCCACTCTAACAAATAACTTTAGCAAAGTAGAAATAGAATTAGATAAATTAATTTCTAATGTAATGTGTACAAACCATATATAAACACTGTATATATATATATATATATATATATATATATATATATATAATGCCTTATATATACACAATTTCATTAAGGGAAATTTTATATGAAAAATTTAATGAAGATATAAGAAGATATAAAGGATATTATTAAGAACATTGTTGTTTGGAAAGGATAAGAACTGTTAACTTATTAAAGTATGAATGAATGAAAGCAAATAAACAAATATTTATAGAATATATTAAATAAAATAAGTAAAACATAATCCTACTAGCAAAATCTTAGAAAAAATTTGCCAGATACAAAGGCACAGCACTCAAGTAAAAAATGCTAATTTCACAATACTACAAACCTTTTACAAAATCCAAACATTGCTTAAACACATTAATATAACCAATATAATATTAGTACAAGAAAAGTTACAGAAGGAAATAAATAAATTATAGACAGATAAGATTTTAATATTGCAAGAAGAATTAGTGACATTAAATGTACAATAAGAATGGACCGAGGACAGGAAGGATGGACTCATATAAAGGAGCCACAACATTTTAGTACTGAATTTGTGTTCCGAATACAATAGATTTATTTTAGTATTGAGATCATACCCACTCAATTATTTACATATTTGCATAAGCAAAACTAAGGATTCACTGTTTCTTATTTAATCATTTGGCTTCCTATGATTTACTTTTATAGGGTAGTATCTTGTAACTGAAAATTAATTTTAGCAGGTCGAAAACATTAGATTTGCTATCATATGAAATAGTTGATTATTGTACAGTGCTTGATTCATCTACACCATTTTGTATTAGCAATGTTATGAGGCAGAATTGAATGGTCTTCTGGATCTGAGTTCAAGTTTGTAAAACAAATTATAATTTGGAGGAATACAACTGATAAAACTGGAAGTGCTCATTACCATCTTAGTAAATTAACTCTTGCTTTATTCCAATATTTTACAGATTTACTTGGAAATTACTTTAATATATTTTAGGACACCTAGAGGTATTAATTTAGTCACAGTTCAACCATGGAGAACACAGATGTGCATTATGTGAATAACATCTGCTGAAACAGCTGTTGTCACCATTTTAAGTTCAAGCCATTGCCAAGAAGCACTTTTCCCCATCGTTTTATTTGTTCATTTTGGGAGAAGGATCTGGGACCAAGTGCCAATGCTAGATGTGATGATTATAGTAGAGAATGATTTGGTGGGCCTCAAGTGGGCCTTCATGTCATTGCAAACTGAATTGTCTGACTTGCTGCCAGGGCACATTGGAGTGTACTTTATAGATACTTTGGAAGGCTCTGTTAACAGTGGTGTTGAAATGCTGTGATCAGTGAAGGCGATTATAAACTCTGCACTGGAACCTGCTGAAAACCAGTCATTTACCCAGAATGGCAAGCCTGCAATGCTCGGATGCAAGCAACACCTTGACTTTGACACGGATAGAGGAGACATGTACAATTTGAGCAAGAGACTCAATAAGGTTGGCAAGAAAAACTAACAACCACATCTTCTAGGTCAGATGTCTGTCACTGATCATTTTGTCAACTTCATGGACACCTACACACAGGCTGGTAGAGGGGACTTCAACTGAAGATTATCTTCATGAGTCAGACATGTGGGTATGTATGGGAGATATTTTCTTTTATTCTGATTGAGGTGGGGAAGCCCAGGCCTCTTAGGCAGTGCTATGTCTAGGCAGTGATTCGTGATGTATAAGGCAGGTATCTAAGCTAGCATGAGGAAACAAGTAACTTTGCCTCTGCTTCAGTTCACACTCGACTTGATTTTCTGCGTTGATGTACCTCAGTGATGGACTATAATAATAAGACTTTTTCTCCTCAAGTTGCTTTTGGTCATGGTATTTATCACAATAACAAAGTAGCCACACGTTTTAATTTGGGTTTAAATCTAATTCTTGCAAGTAAAATTTAAAAGTTAAGCATCCTAGTCACTTGGTTTATTCATAAAGCTTAAATAGATATTCTAGTATTAACCACAATTTTTACCAATTATTTCTCCATGACAATGAGACTAGACTTATAATTATTTCTTTTGTACTTTGCCTTACAAATATGCATTCGAAGTGAACAGTAATTTGAAGGAATTCCTTCAGGCTATTATGACCCATCCATCAACAATAATAGAATCTGAGTCTAGATGTTAAGTATAATAAATTCAACTCTTTAAATTGTGATACAAAGAAGATTCCACTAAGGATCAGGATATCAAAAAGTTCTAGGTACAAATATTGAACGACCTACTTATCAAAGAGTTAAAAATATCCATTTAAAAATTTATTTAAATGCACTGTGGGATTAAATGTCTTCTCTCTTCAGGTAAACACAACACTTTCATACTACTCATGCTAAGTTTGTAAGGTTTCTCAGGAGCACATATTTGCACGTTGCTTTCATTGGTCTCTCTCTATGGACATGTTATAAACTCCTAGTTATAAGACTGTTACCAAGACACTATAAAAGAAAACTCAAGTTCATTGATGCAGTTCTGACTTCATAAAATGTAACTTGATGGGTTTTAGCCTTAAAATATTAAAATTTAGAATGTGATATAAATATAGATGAAAGTTGTAAAGATGCCAACTCTTAGATTAAAATAAATAAGATGTTCTACAGCAATGGTGCACTCTTGTGCTGTGGGTCACAACCACCCTGGCAAACCTCTGGCAAATATTCTAAAAATATTTACTGTAAGATTCATAACAGTAGCCAAATTATAATTATGAAGCTACAATGAAACTAATTTTGTAGTCAGTGGTCCCAACTACCATGAGGAAGTGTATTAAATAAAGGTTTAGAACCATTGTACTAGAGGGAAATACCTAAGTCATTGGAATCACCAAGGGCCTTTCTCTTGCTTATTAATAAAAGATCCTGCTTTATTATGATCTGCTCTTCCTGCACATAGCTCTCAGTCCATATTTATCGTCATGATATTTCCTGTCTGCTTCTCTTTCTACATGTTTAAATCACTGATTGTCCTTGGCTCTACTACATTCAAATGTGACTCCATCAGTCTCCCTAGTTTAAAAATTTAGAGATGCTATACCAAGGCTGATATGAATTGATTTTGTTTGTTTATTTTTGCCTTAGAAAACCAAGCATGTTGTCATGTTGGCTCTTAAAATATGGGTACAGTATATACAAATACTACATGATACAGAAAACTAAGACTCCATAAAAGAACTAATTATTGTGAAGAAAGATGGGAATAAAGAAGAAAAGAAAGAGTAAGCACCATATAGGAGATAAATTCGATAACACAGGAGGAGAAGGCGACTAGTCATGGTAGGGAAATAAAAACTCTAACAAGAGAAGGCAAAGGATAGTTTCCTGAGTAGGTATGGGGGAAATCCTTAAATACTGTATGGTTAAAAGCAAAATGTCAATCTTATCAACAACATGTCATGTGATTCAAAGTTTTTGACATTTGGAAAACAGGAAAACTGAGAAGTTTAAAAGACAGTGGTTCTCAAGGGCCAAGGGGAGGGGTGAGGGGGAAGAATGAACATATAAAGCATGGATTATTTGTGGCAGTTGAAAAAATGCTGCTTAACATTATAGTATAAAGTTCTCATGGAATGATAGGATCCTATCTTGAATAGGATTAGAAGGACTGAGAAGAAGTGTGTCATTAGAGTGGGCTTTAAGGATTTGAAAGTCTGGTTAGGCCTGGTCTCTTTCTATCTGTCTGTCTGTCTGTCGGTCTCACTCTTTATCTGTCTCGCTCTCTCTGACTGTTTTTCTTTTTCTCTGTGTCTCCATGTCTGTCTCTGTGTCTGTCTGTCTGTCTCTGTCTCAATATCTCTGTCACTCTGACTGCCTCTCTGTTTCTGCGTCTCCATGTCTGTCTCTCTGTCTGTCTGACTGACTCTCCACCTCTTTCTCTGTGTCTTTCTGTGTCTATCTCACCTCCCTTTCTCTCTGTCTCTATGTCTGTCTCACCTGTCTCTCTGCCTCTCTCTGTCTCTCTGTCTCTCTCTCTTGTCTCTCTCCCTCTCCCTCCCTCCCTCTTTTTCTCATGAAGAGCACTCAGCTTAGACTTCAGCACCATATCTGCCCGAATGTTACCATGATAATGGACAAACCCCTGAAACTGTAAGTAAGACCCTAACTAAGTGTTTTCTTTTAAAGTGCGGTATACCATGGTCATGGTGTCTTTTTACAGCAATAGAACAGTGAATTATACAAGTGATCTGATAAGGGAAATGGGAGAGGGGTGAGCTCCTTAGGAAGGGAGAAGGAGATAAATATAGAAGCAGGTGGAGAATGGATAAAGGCAAATAGGAGAATTCAAGTGATCTGATCAGAGACATGAGAAATGGGGCTCATTAGGGAAGAGGGTAAATAAAGGAACAGGAGGAAGATGGGTAAAATCCATAAATCTACAAAGTTCTCCTACATATAACAGCCAGGAAACATTGAAGAGGAGGGGAAGAATGATATTTAGAGACAGAGATTGAAAGAATTTTCTGTAAGATTGTGTCCTAGGAATGCCAAAAGATAAACACATTAAATCTCAGCAACATGACTGTCCAAATATGAACTGAACAAGAAGGATACCAAAATAGCGTACCTCACTTGAAGGGGGAAAGCCCAGGAAGTCTCAGCTTTACACAATTAACTATAGGGAAATATTTGCTAGCATTTTTTAATAATCAAGTATTGTGTCTCTTGGATGCTGAAAAGCCAAGATGAAAACAGATTTTAAAACATAGGATGAATTTGCAATCCCACCAGCAATGGAGGAATGTCCCTCTGTTTCTACATTCTCACTAACGTATAGTCACCTGAGTTTTTTTTGTTTGTTTGCTTGTTTGCTTGCTTTATTTTTTATCTTAGCCATTCTTATTGGTGCAAGGTGCAATCTTATGGCCATTTTGATTTGCATTTCCCTGATGCCTAAGGACTTTGAACATTTCTTTTAGCACTCCTTGGCAATTTGAGATTTCAACCACTCTGGAGATCAATCTGGAGGTTTCTCCGAAAAATGGAAAAAGATCTACCTGAAGATTCAGCTATATCATTCTTGAGCATATACCCAGAAGATGCCACACCATGCCACAGGGGGACATGTTCCGCTATGTTCATAGCGATGTTATTTGTGACAGGCAGAATCTGTAAACAACCCAGATGTCTCACAAAGGAAGAATAGATACAGAAAATGTCGTTCATTTTCACAATGGAGTATTGTTCAGCTATTAAGAACAAGGGCATTATGAGCTTTGCAGGCAAATGGATGGAACTAGAAAATACCATCCTGTGTGAGGTAACTTAGACCCAAAAAACATGCATGGTATGTACTCACTAATAAAAGGATAATAGCTAAAAAAAAATACCCAGGGTACAAGACACAGAACTGAAGAAGGTTAACAAACTAAAGGGTCCAAGTGAGGATGCCTCAGTCCCACTTGGGAGGGGAAAAGAGAGCAATCATGGGAGGCAGAAGAAGAGAGGGACCTGGACGGGAGAGGGGACAGGGAGGGGAAAAAGGTAATATGATCAGGTTATTGGGGGAATCGGGAGTGAAATCCTGATGGCCAGCAGAAAAAATGGAAACAGGCAACCTTGGAAGGTAGAAGATGAGGGAGACTCTCTAGATAGAATCTACCAGAGATCTGGGAGGTTTGAAATGTTCAGGACTCAGAGGGAGGGACCTTAGATTAAATACTCAACAGTGGAGAGAGGAAACTTGTAGAGTCCATCTCCAGTAGAAAGATAGGACATCAAGTGGAGGGTTTGCATTGCCATCCCAAAGTCAAAAACTCTGACCAGGAATTGTTCCTGTCTGAAAGAACTGCAGGGACAAAAGTGCAAAAGAGACTAAGTGAAAGGAGCTTCAGAGTCAGGCCCAAATAGGGTTCCAGCTCAAGGGGTGGCTCCAAGGCCCGACACTATTACTGTTGCTATGGTGTGCTTACAGACAGGAGCCTAGCATGACAGCTCTCCCAGAGGCTCAACAAGCAGCTGAAAAAGTCAGATGGAGATACTTGCACCCAACCAATGGACAGAAGCTGGGACCCCTGTGGTTAAATTAGGGAAGACCTAGAAGAAGCTAAAGAGGAGGGCGACCCCATAGGGAGACAGCAGTCTCAACTAACCTGAATCCCAAAGATCTCTCAGATACTGAGCCACCAACGAGACAGCGTACATCAGTTGATATGAGGCCCTTGATATGAGGCCCCGACACACATACAGCAGAGGACTGCCGGGTCTGCACCCAGTGAGGGAAGAGGTACCTAACCCTTGAAAGTTCCAGAGAGAGAGGGAGGCCTGGTGGGATGTGGAGGAGGGTGGCGACATCCTCTTGGAGATGTGGGGAGGAAGAATGGAATGAGGAACAGTAGGAGTGTTGACTAGAATGGGATAATGACTAGATTATAAAAAGATTAAATGATTGATAAATAAATAAATAAATAAATTGCAACAAAAAGAAATAGGATGAATAATTAAACAATGACAAATGTTCTCCAGCATCCTCTGCCACATAGTGATGGGTACTTACACAGAAGATTAGAATCTAGAATGCTTCAATTCTGTTGTATGATTACATGATTATGTTATTAGTATATCAATTACATAGTATTTTAGATTTCAGCAATTTTTCTATAAATTTCAGTAAAAGTGTAGCCTGCAATTCTTAAAAGATGTTTTGTTTAATGAAGTGAGTTGTCATAACTGAATGTATATCTTTTCTTAAACATTGAAGTAAAAGAACCAGGGTTACAATGCAAAATGTAATCTATCCTTCTTTGTGTGTCACCATAAGTTTAAAGTTATTTTTACATGAGGTTTGCCCGAAAATATTTAGAAAAATTAGGTGTCGGTGAATAGTTTATCTCTAAGGTCAGTCTTAGGCCTATCCAGAGAATTTGAAGGTCAGTTTAACAAATGTATTGTAAAGAAACAGAGTTTGTGGAACAAGAGTGTATTCAGGGGTGGCAGATAGCTACAGAAAGTCCCATCAAGAACAGCCAAGTGCCATGTGAGGGTCATAGCTAAGATATGTGCTCTGGTCTAGCAGTTAGATTTTGGAGATCGAGAAGAAGTAACTGGCAAGAACAATTCTTTTTGAGTCAAATTAAGCAACCTTTATTTTTTGTCAGACAAGGCTATCTCACTTAAGAGGGGTTTAAGAAAAAGAGCATTGAACATAGGAAAAAATAGGTCTTAGATTGTTCCCAAAACTGCAAAGCTGGGGTGAAACAATGATTTCTTAATGGCCTTGTTTGAACAAAATGGCAAAAAGGCTACAGAGATATTAGGGAAACCTATGAAAGATTGTTGATTTGAGACTTCAGAGAGAAAATATTTATCCGTGATATGAGAAGGTAGACTTTCCACTACATTAAATTGAGCAATTTAAGATATCCAAGGTGGACTTGGATATGCATATTTGATGCTTTGAAGACTGTACTAGGATGAGAAATTTAGATTGTAAGTTTATGAGTTGGGAGCAAGATGCCTTGTACTAGGGTCTGAAAGATTTTGTATGTTCTCTGGTGATTTGAAGGGAAAGAGCCAAGGGAAATGATAATATAGTTTCATACAGGTCAGAATGACATCACAGCACGGTGCTGAGGGCATGTGATCAAGATGGAAAACAGTAACACTGTACAACAGATTGGAGAATTCACCAAGACATACTGTGTCATAGACACCATGTTAGCACTGATTTGTAAATTAAGCCTTTAGTGGAGAAGTAATGCAGCACAGGAGACTGTGATAGTTTTAGAAGGAAAGTATCAACTGAAAGACATTTTCAATGACGTGAGATTAGTGTGAGAGACTTAACAAATCTAAAGTTTAATTTGTTTAAAAATAATTCCAGAGAATGCAGGAGAAGGAAGATGTAATAAGTGATATAATATTGCTTAAACGTTTGGGAGTATGTCACCCCAGACAAAATTATAGAAGAATATTTATAGATCTTAGAACATTGTTTTGAAAATCTCCAGCCTGAAGGAGATGGGAAGCCCTACAAAATAAGTTTTTATTTTCACTTCTCCTTGTTCTGTGCTTAGGCACTGTATTTTCAGAAGAGTAAGGTAAGCCATGGGTTTGGAGGTACACACTTGATTTGAATTCTAACATGAACGTTTAGCTGTATTCTTCCTGATCTGAGCTTTTCATATTAAAGGTCTGTATAATTATAATCACTTTGATTATGCTTTATCCAAAGTTTGGAACTAGATTTCTTGCATCAAATTACAGCTTAGCAAATATAAACTGAATAATCTGGAGGAAGCATGGTAAAATTACCATATTTCAACTATAGAACTGGCACAGTAGGGTAAAAATCAGGGGGGTTTCAGGACTAAATGACAAAACATGTTCAAAGTGAAACATACCTATAGGTTAGTCATTCTCTGTGTATTCTAAATCTCTATTGTTTCTTGTCTGCATTATTTTGCATACGAGTGAACTTTATTTACAGGTTAGACTTTTTTTTGTGTATTCTGAATCTCTATTGTTTTTTGCCCACACTATTTTGCATGTAACATTATTTTAAAATTTTCACCTTCATCTTTGAAGGACAAATCTCCAAAGGAAAAAATGTTAATTTAACTGGGAAATATGATTTCAGTAGCCTTGGCTCCAACTTTAGTTTCTGCCAAGAAGCCTAGAGCACAGACGTATACCTCGATATTTTTAACAATAGTGAGTGGAAAATCCAATCTTTAGGTGATGAATCAAAAAGAAGAAACCAGGAAAAAATAAAAGAAAATCAGTTTAGTGTTTAAGATTTTTTTTGCAAACTTTGTTATTTTTATTTGTCACACTTTAATAGTTTTATAGTTAGATCATTTGTATTGGGGGAAAATAAACATAAATAGTAATGTTTGATAAGAATAATTAAGTATGTGGAGTAAATTTTACAAATAAAAGAGTTATGCCCGGTTATTGAGTATGTTTATGGAAAGCAGAGAAACACTGTGACATTTAATGAATACATATTTTCTTCAAAAAGTGTTTAGATGCATTCATTAAGAGGAATCATGGAGGTACAAGTGACATTTTGGGAAAAAATGTGAGGTAAATTTTTCAATGAAGATATGCATAATGATCAGAATTAATGTTTGAATTAAGGTAACGAATTCTATTCTCTTTTACATCCTTGATAAGCAAAGTAATAATAGTTCTCATTTTGCCTGAAATTTGATAACACTATTAAAAATTTTCACAGAGACTAATGCTTCAAAACTAGTCACATACTTCTTTATGAAAGGAAGGAGTAAGTCCTTTAAAGAAAGATGTATTTGGGCAACATTTATATAAGTATTTCTGGAATTTCCCAGTTCCTGGAATAAATCAGAGCTTGGACATTATAAAACTCTATAACTGCCATATGAAAACTTTCAAGGAAAAGATTAGCAATGAATTAATTTCAGGTTTTTTCTTCACACCGAATGAGATATATTTCATTCAGTCAAGAGCATACCTTTCAATCTACTGCCCTTCATATATTAAATCATGTATTTAACACCATTTATTTCCCTGCACCATAACTGTAAAGAATTCCCATTTGTTGCTATATATAATAGAGAAGATTGCTATTGCTTTTATATAGTTACTAAATCATCTCAAAACGTGTTTGTAATTTATATTTGATTTCAGCATTATATTAATATAGATTTACTTCATATAAATGATGATACTGTTATTATCAGTTTTTAGGGTCATTATTATAATTTCCATCATTTTTATATATTAATACATACTCAGTGAAATTACTTAACATTATTGTATAATGAGATATTATTAATAATCAAAAGATTTTAAATGTATGTGCAGATTAATAGTTCATAATACTTTCATGAGGCTGTTAGGTGCTTGAAGGTTAAACATGAAGAACTGAGCTTATTCCTAATTACTCCTCTAAAAAGTGAAGAAACTGTAATCCCAATTCTGGGGAGGAGAAGACAAATGTATCTTAGATATTAATAGCATCCAGCCTTGTCTAATCAGTAAGTCTATGTCTCAGGGAAAGAATCTGTGTCCGAAATAACATAGATGGCTTTTAAGGAACAGAACCTGAAGTCGCCTTTTAGAGCCCATATTCAGACACACATAAGTGCATGATATAAGAACAGACATGAATGAACACACACAATCACATGCATTTGTGCACACAAGCACACAAGCATGCACATGCATGCACAGGCCATTAAGAAGTGTTCCAATCTAAGGTATATATAGGTAGGACTTTTTCTTCCAGAAATACTCAAGGTATAAAGGAAAATACAGTTCTTGATTTTAGCTTCTTCTCAAGTTCTTAGTCTAACTTGTGGTGTGAACAAAGCATTCTGCATTTCTCTGGCTGAAAGGTCATTCTCTTTTAACATGTCTGTGCACTTGCGTGAAGAAGAAAGAGTTTTCTAATCTTGAGATAGTTCTCTTTTTTTGTTTCCGTTTGGTTTTCCAAGCACCCAGAACTGAGCCACTCCGTTTCTGCATAATCAACCAGTGAGCTGCATTGTCCAGCTTCCTCTGTTTGAAGTACGAAGCCAAATTAGGCTTTGCTCTTGGGTATCAGAATGAGACTTTCATGAACATTTTCTCTAGATCTAAATTAAGCATGTCTAAAGATGTTAATTACTGTTTGTGTGTCTCTTGGTCACAGATATTCTGTGATATATAATTTTATGCTACACTTTATAATGAGAAAATTAGATAGTGACATTAAAGGCAAATAGTTCATTCCTTCATGTGAATTTCATTTTATGAGCAAAACTATGTAATTTTAAATTTTAATTCAATAAAAGCAATAAAATTACAAGCATCTTGAATCATAAGCACAACCACTTTTCTACCAAGATATGTCTTTCAGAAAGACTTAGTTCAACAAAATTAAAAGTTAAGTAGTCCTAAAACTGTGATAAGTGTTGTGCTTGTCTAAGTTACTAACTATAATGGATTTAAAGGACTTAGGTTGCTCTTGACCTTAGAGCTGCCTTCCTTGATATTCCTGCACCATTTAAGCAGAGGAGAGGAAGAAGGGAAATGAGCAGGCTGGAACGCAAGAGAAGGATGATGGGGCAGTAAATTAGCTTGTGCACTCAATAGGCTAGTGGAGCAGAAATAAAGAATTCTGGAGGAGGGGACACTGCTACAAGCTGTTAGATGTTTATTGTTGGTAATAAGTCTTAGTGGAGCTGGAATTTCACCATCTGCTCTGCTCGCTGAGTCTTCCTCCAAGAAACTGACTGCCTTACAACAGGAAAAGTCCTTGTTGGCCCTCAGTCCTGGACAAGTGGCATTCTGGACCAGTTCTATTCTCACTTGTGGCCAAGTTTAAGTCCCGCACAATAAATCATTTTTCTGTCGCAGCTGAGGAATCAAAAAATAATTAATTAAAAAAGACAGTTTTATGAACTATGGGGTATAATATTATATTGTTCCCTAATAAAATTGTTTATGTTTAAATGAGCAGAAAATTATAATAGGAAGACTAATTACCGGGTTGAAGAATTACTAAAAACAACTGGCATAAAAATACTGCAATTAAAAGTCTTCATTGGTAAACGGGAGAGAAATGCATTTGTGCTGAGTATTTGTGTTTGTGTATCTATCACTTCTGTTATCCAGCCAGAGAATAAGCAAGGTTTTCAACCCAATAGTGAGGGTATTATACAATTCTCATCAAAATCAGAATATTTCTTGAAGTTCAAATAAGACAGAGTTAATAATTGTATTGTTTAATAAGCACAAGGATGACTCTGCAATGTGAAATAGCTCTGAAATAGGCAGGGTCAAATAAAACAATGGGTCACAATGCTAAAAGCGTGAATGGCTATACAATGCAGTTTTCTCTGACACCACAGTGTCTGTGTGTGCTTTTAACAAAAATATATTTATGTATTCAATTAACACATAATAGTACATGTGTGCATTAAACAAAGGAGAGTGCTACAATTGCTAGCACTAAATTGAGAAACAGGTTTAGTGCACAATTGCTAGTTATTTGAAGTTTGTCCAATGGCGAGCTGGTAAGGCTAGAAGTTGCAGAGTTATGACTATTAAATCTCTCAGTACTGCAGTGGCTGGCTAATAGAGAACAATCCTAGTATAGCAGTGTTCAAACAAGTGCCACCAGGCATTGCAACAGATAGGCAGACCTCATGAGCCAACTTCGATGTGTCAACGGCTGACATGTGATGAGACCCATAGAGCAGGCACACATGCATGCATCATTGCTGTTGTGTAGGAGAAGTTGCCTCTCTCACACAAACACAGGACAAGAAAACAACATTGATGTTTAATACAAAACAATTCAGTGCACCAGAGCAGAACTAGGTTATATCTCAGGTGTTATGAGGGAACATGACAAATTTCCTTCTGATCATGGTTTTTATTCCCCAGAAAAGCATAATACAACAATGTACAAGCAAGTCTACTTAAGACCATGGATCTCAAAGGAAGCTGGGAAGCTGCTGCAGGCTCCTTTTCAACCCTTCACTCCATATTCCAAAGGCAACTGAATAACACATTAAAAGTCATTATAAATTGTTTAAAATATGACCTAGATACTAGACGTAGTATCTACTCAGTTATCTAAGAAACTTACGAATTAATAATGAAGTTTATAGAGCATTTTATTAAACGCGTTAAAACTTGTACTGGGAAAATGCACTAAACGTGTTTATAAATCAGATAAAATTCTAAGTCGTTGAACACAGCTATATGATAAACACACTATTAATAGGAAATGGACCCAAGTAGCTGCATAAATTAATCATAGCTAGCTTACACAGGGGCTAAGCTTTGTATCTAGACTCAAACAAATTGTCTAAGATTTACTCTGGGCAGACCGCTCTTGTAGATAGTGAGGACATGGAACCAGGATCTCAGCACCAACCTTTAGTTCTTGTTACTATTTCCCCTCCATATATCCAGGAGCTTCTTTCTGGAACTGTTGGATCTTCTGTTCCTTCAGAAAACTTTTTTTTCACTTGCATTTCAAGCGAGGTGCCTGTTTAAGGAGGATTTGTAGACTTCTTTGTGGTTACAGTTCTTACAGGCATTATCTATATGGATTGCCCACAGTCATGAGGTGCAGGTGCACAGGGCCCCCACTATTTTCCCAGCTGAATTCTCTTTAGGAAACCGATTTCCTAAATTCTTGAACCATGCATGCAAATGAACAGACTGTTTATTAGTGTGGGGGTTTGAATGAGAATGACCCCGTAGACTCATATATTTGCATGCTTAGTCACCAACTGAATTGTTCAGAAGTCTTGAGCAGGTAAGACCTTGTTGGAGAGGGTGTGTCAATGAGAGTGGGCTTTAAAATCACACAGGAACCCTAGTTGTGTCTCCCACCCCACCCCTGACTGCTGAAGATCAGCATGTTAATCCCTCTACTACCTGTCTAGCACTATGCCTATCCTTGTGTGTCACATGTTCGTTGCCATGGTATATTGGAACAACCTGTGAAAGAGTAGATAAGTTCCTCTCTGCTCCCAGAACCCGTGGGAGAGATACCTTACTGCCTGGTCGGGTGGGCACTCCTGAGGCTGCAGAGCGGAAGAGACCACCAACACTGCCCACCCCTGCCCACATCCCTGACCCAAGAGGAAACTGTACAAGGCCTCTGGGTTCCTATGGGGAGGTCCCAGGGCTGCAGGAGCCCTGCCTGAGACACCGCCGAACCTGAAGGAAACAGACCGGATAAACAGTTCTCTGCACCCAAATCCCGTGGGAGGGAGAGCTAAACCTTCAGAGAGGCAGACACGCCTGTAAAACCAGAAGAGACTGCTCTCACACACATTGCTGATTCCAGAGGAAAACACCGGAGGCCATCTGGAACCCTGGTGCACGGAGGCTCCCGGAAGAGGCGGCACAGATCTTCCCGGGTCGCTGCCATGCATGGAGAGCCTGGGCAGAACCCCTCGAGTAACTCGAGCCTCTGGGGCCACAGGTAAGACTAACTTATCTGCGGCAAGTGACGTGCCTGGTGAACTCAAGGCACAGGTCCACAGGAACAGCTGAAGACCTGTAGAAAGGAAAAACTACACGCCCGAAAGCAGAACACTCTGTCCCCATAACTGACTGAAAGAGAGGAAAACAGGTCTACAGCACTCCTGACACACAGGCCTATAGGACAGTTTAGCCACTGTCAGAAATAGCAGAACAAAGTAACACTAGAGATAATTTGATGGCGAGAGGCAAGCGCAGGAACCCAAGCAACAGAAACCAAGACTACATGGCACCATCGGAGCCCAATTCTCCCATCAAAACAAACATGGAATATCCAAACACACCAGAAAAGCAAGATCTAGATTCAAAATCATATTTGATCATGATGCTGGAGAACTTCAAGAAAGACATGATGAACTCCCTTAGAGAACAAGTAGAAGCCTACAGAGAGGAATCGCAAAAATGCATGAAAGAATTCCAGGAAAACATAAATAAACAAGTAGAAGCCCATACAGAGGAGACACAAAAATCCCTGAAAGAATTAAAGGAAAACACAATCAAACAGTGGAAGGAATTAAAAATGGAAATAGAAGCAATCAAGAAAGAACACATGGAAACAACCCTGGATATAGAAAACCAAAAGAAGAGACAAGGAGCTGTAGATACAAGCTTTACCAACAGAATACAAGAGATGGAAGAGAGAATCTCAGGAGCAGAAGATTCCATAGAAATCATTGACTCAACTGTCAAAGATAATGTAAAGCGGAAAAAGCTACTGGTCCAAAACATACAGGAAATCCAGGACTCAATGAGAAGATCAAACCTAAGGATAATAGGTATAGAAGAGAGTGAAGACTCCCAGCTCAAAGGACCAGTACATATCTTCAACAAAATCATAGAAGAAAACTTCCCTAACCTAAAAAAAGAGATACCCATAGGCATACAAGAAGCCTACAGAACTCCAAATAGATTCGACCAGAAAAGAAACACCTCCCGTCACATAATAGTCAAAACACCAAACGCACAAAATAAGGAAAGAATATTAAAAGCAGTAAGGGAAAAAGGTCAAGTAACATATAAAGGCAGACCTATCAGAATCACACCAGACTTTTCGCCAGAAACTATGAAGGCCAGAAGATCCTGGACTGATGTCATACAGACCCTAAGAGAACACAAATGCCAGCCCAGG
Organism: Rattus rattus; assembly: GCF_011064425.1. Lineage (NCBI taxonomy): Eukaryota > Metazoa > Chordata > Mammalia > Rodentia > Muridae > Rattus > Rattus rattus. The sequence goes on along the minus strand of NC_046156.1, from coordinate 147,000,387 downwards.
CTACTGTATCCTGCAAAACTCTCAATTAACATAGATGGAGAAACCAAGATATTCCATGACAAAACCAAATTTACACAATATCTTTCTACAAATCCAGCACTACAAAGGATAATAAATGGTAAAGCCCAAACATAAGGAGGCAAGCTATACCCAAGAAGAGGTAAGAAACTAATCGTTTTGGCAACAAAACAAAGAGAAGAAAAGCACACAAACATAACACATCCACGTATGAATATAACAGGAAGCAATAATCACTATTCCTTAATATCTCTCAACATCAATGGCCTCAACTCCCCAATAAAAAAGACATAGATTAACAAACTGGATACGTTAACGAGGACCCTGCATTCTGCTGCCTACAGGAAACACACCTCAGAGACAAAGACAGACACTACCTCAGAGGAAAGGCTGAAAACAACTTTCCAGGCAAATGGTCGGAAGAAGCAAGCTGGAGTAGCCATTCTAATATCAAATAAAGTCAATTTTCAACTAAAAGTCATCAAAAAAAAAGATAAGGAAGGACACTTTATATTTATCAAAGGAAAATCCACCAAGATGAACTCTCAATCCTAAATATCTATGCCCCAAATACAAGGGCACCTACATACGTAAAAGAAACCTTACTAAAGCTCAAACACACATTGCACCTCACACAATAATAGTAGGAGACTTCAACACCCCACTCTCATCAATGGACAGATCATGGAAACAGAAATTAAACAGAGACGTAGACAGACTAAGAGAAGTCATGAGCCAAATGGACTTAACGGATATTTATAGAACGTTCTACCCTAATGCAAAAGGATATACCTTCTTCTCAGCTCCTCATGGTACTTTCTCCAAAATTGACCATATAATTGGTTAAAAAACGGGCCTCAACAGGTACAGAAAGATAGAAATAATCCCATGCGTGCTATCGGACCACCACGGCCTAAAGCTGGTCTTCAATAACAATAATGGAAGAATGCCCACATATACGTGGAAATTGAACAATGCTCTACTCAATGATAACCTGGTCAAGGAAGAAATAAAGAAAGAAATTAAAAAACTTTTTAGAATTTAATGAAAATGAAGGTACAACATACCCAAACTTATGGGACACAATGAAAGCTGTGCTAAGAGGAAAACTCATGGCGCTGAGTGCCTGCAGAAAGAAACAGGAAAGAGCATATGTCAGCAGCTTGACAGCACACCTAAAAGCTCTAGAACAAAAAGAAGCAAATACACCCAGAAGGAGTAGAAGGCAGGAAATAATCAAACTCAGAGCCAAATCAACCAAGTAGAAACAAAAGGACCATAGAAAGAATCAACAGAACCAAAAGTTGGTTCTTTGAGAAAATCAACAAGATAGATAAACCCTTAGCCAGACTAACGAGAGGACACAGAGAGTGTGTCCAAATTAACAAAATCAGAAATGAAAAGGAGACATAACTACAGATTCAGAGGAAATTCAAAATATCATCAGATCTTACTATAAAAGCCTATACTCAACAAAACTTGAAAATCTGCAGGAAATGGACAATTTCCTAGACAGATACCAGGTACGAAGTTAAATCAGGAACAGATAAACCAGTTAAACAACCCCATAACTCCTAAGGAAATAGAAGCAGTCATTAAAGGTCTCCCAACCAAAAAGAGCCCAGGTCCAGACGGGTTTAGTGCAGAATTCTATCAGACCTTCATAGAAGACCTCATACCAATATTATCCAAACTATTCCACAAAATTGAAACAGATGGAGCACTTCCTAACTCCTTCTATGAAGCCACAATTACTCTTATACCTAAACCACACAAAGACCCAACAAAGAAAGAGAACTTCAGACCAATTTCCCTTATGAACACTGACGCAAAAATACTCAACAAAATTCTGGCAAACCGAATCCAAGAGCACATCAAAACAATCATCCACCATGATCAAGTAGGCTTCATCCCAGGCATGCAGGGATGGTTTAATATACGGAAAACCATCAACGTGATCCATTATATAAACAAACTGAAAGAACAAAACCACATGATCATTTCATTAGATGCTGAGAAAGCATTTGACAAAATTCAACACCCCTTCATGATAAAAGTCCTGGAAAGAATAGGAATCCAAGGCCCATACCTAAACATAGTAAAAGCCATATACAGCAAACCAGTGGCTAACATTAAACTAAATGGAGAGAAACTTGAAGCAATCCCACTAAAATCAGGGACTAGACAAGGCTGCCCACTCTCCCCTACTTATTCAATATAGTTCTTGAAGTTCTAGCCAGAGCAATCAGACAACAAAAAGGAGGTCAAGGGGATACAGATCGGAAAAGAAGAAGTCAAATATCACTATTTGCAGATGATAAGATAGCATACTTAAGTGACCCCAAAAATTAGACCAGAGACCTCCGAAAGCTGATAAATAACTTCAGCAAAGTGGCTGGGTATAAAATTAACTCAAATAAATCAGTAGCCTTCCTCTACACAAAAGAGAAACAAGCCGAGAAAGAAATTAGGGAAGCGACACCCTTCATAATAGACCCAAATAATATAAAGTACCTCGGTGTGACTTTAACCAAGCAAGTAAAAGATTTGTACAACAAGAACTTCAAGACTCTGAAGAAAGAAATTGAAGAAGACCTCAGAAGATGGAAAGATCTCCCATGCTCATGGATTGGCAGGATTAATATAGTAAAAAATGGCCATTCTGCCAAAAGCGATCTACAGATTCAATGCAATCCCCATCAAAATACCAATCCAATTCTTCAAAGAGTTAGACAGAACAATTTGCAAATTTATCTGGAATAACAAAAAAACCCAGGATAGCTAAAACTATGCTCAACAATAAAAGGACTTCTGGGGGAATTACTATCCTTGAACTAAAGAAGTTTTCAAGGCAATTGTGATAAAAACTGCCAGTTATTGGTACAGAGACAGACAGATAGACCAATGGAATAGAATTGAAGACCAGAAATGAACCCACACACCTATGGTCACTTGATTTTTTGACAAAGAGCCAAATCCATCAATGGAAAAAAGATAGCATTTTCAGCAAATGGTGCTGGTTCAACTGGAGGTCAACATGTAGAAGAATGCAGATCGATCCATGCTTATCACCCTGTACAAAGCTTAAGTCCAAGTGGATCAAGGACCTCCACATCAAACCAGACACACTCAAACTAATAGAAGAAAAACTAGGAAGCATCTGGAAACATGGGCACTGGAAAAAATTTCCTGAACAAAAAACACCAATGGCTTATGCTCTAAGATCAAGAATCGACAAATGGGATCTCATAAAACTACAAAGCTTCTGTAAGGCAAAGGACACTGTGGTCAGGACAAACGGCAAACCAACAGATTGGGAAAAGATCTTTTACCAATCCTACAACAGATAGAGGCCTTATATCAAAATATACAAAGAACTCAAAAAGTTAGACAGAGGGAGACAAATAACCCTATTAAAAATGGGGTTCAGAGCTAAACAAAGAATTCACAGCTGAGGAATGCTTTAATGGCTGAGAAACACCTAAAAAAGAAATGTTCAACATCTTTAGTCATCAGGGAAATGCAAATCAAAACAACCCTGAGATTTCACCTCACACCAGTGAGAATGGCTAAGATCAAAAAACTCAGGTGACAGCAAATGCTGGCGAGGATGTGGAGAAAGAGGAACACTCCTCCATTGTTGGTGGGATTGCAGACTGGTACAACCATTCTGGAAATCAGTCTGGAGGTTCCTCAGAAAATTGGACATTGAACTGCCTGAGGATCAGCTATACCCTCTTGGGCATATACCCAAAAGATGCCCCAACATATAAAAAGACCGTGCTCCACTATGTTCATCGCAGCCTTATTTATAATAGCCAGAAGCTGGAAAGAACCCAGATGCCCTTCAACAGAGGAATGGATACAGAAAATGTGGTACATCTACACAATGGAATATTACTCAGCTATCAAAAACAACGACTTTATGAAATTAAATGAGGCAAATGGTTGGAACTGGAAAATATCATCCTGAGTGAGCTAACCCAATCACAGAAAGACATACATGGTATGCACTCACTGATAAGTGGCTATTAGCCCAAATGCTTGAATTACCCTAGTGGCCTAGAACAAATGAAACTCAAGACGGATGATCAAAATGTGAAGGCTTCCTCCTTCTTTAAAGGGGACAAGAATACCCTTGGCAGGAAGAGAGAGGCAAAAGATTAAAACAGAGACTGAAGGAACACCCATTCAGAGCCTGCCCCACATGTGGCCCATACATATAGAGCCACCCAATTAGACAAGATGGATGAAGCAAAGAAGTGCAGACCCGACAGGAGCCGGATGTAGATTGAACCTGAGAGACACAGCCAGAATACAGCAAATACAGAGGCGATAATGCCAGCAGCAAAACCACTGAACTGAGAACAGGACCCCCGTTGAAGGAATCAGAGAATGAACTGGAAGAGCTTGAAGGGCTTGAGACTCCATATAGCCAACAATGCCAAGCAACCAGAGCTTCCAGGGACTAAAGCCACTACCTAAAGACTATACATGGACTGACCCTGGACTCTGACCTCATAGGTAGCAATGAATATCCTAGTAAGAGCACCAGTGGAAGGAGAAGCCCTGGGTCATGCTAAGACTGAACCCCCCAGTGAACTAGACTGTCGGGGGGAGGGCGGCAATGGGGGGAGGGTGGGGGAGGGAAAACCCATAAGGAAGGGGGGGGGGGGAAGGGATGTTGCCAAATGTACATAAGAAATACTCAAAAAAAAAAAAAAAAGAAATGTAAAAAAAAAAAAAAAAAAAAAAAAAAAAGTAGATAAGTTCCAATTAAATATGTTCTTTTGTCAGAGTTGCCGTGGTTATGGTGTCTCCTCATAGCAGTAGAACATTGATTAAGACTTTGTTAAATAACATTGACTAAGAATTTATTAACTAACACTGACTAGTCCTTTTGTTTGTTTGTTACTATTCTCTGGATAGTTTCACTAACCATCTCTCTTCTCTCTCTCTCTCTCTCTCTCTCTCTCTCTCTCTCTCTCTCTCTCTCTCTCTGTGTGTGTGTGTGTGTCTGTCTGTCTGTCTGTCTGTCTGTCTGTCTGTTGGTCTGTTTTTCTCCCTCTTTCCCTCCCCCTCTTCCTCTTTCTGTCTTCCTATTTTCTCTCTCTTCCTCCCTCTTTTCTTTCCATCTTCCCTCTGTCTTCCTTTCTCTTTCTCTTTTCTCAGAGGAAGCAGCCAAGAGCACATCAGCACCTTTACTCATGCATTTTCATTTGCTCTTGCGCATTCTCCTGAAGGTTCTTTACTGATTATTATTGGAACAAACAGCAATGCAATCGCATTATTTTAAGAGCAGTAACGAAATAAGATAGATGCAGAATGCCAGGACATTTGCAAGTTTGATATGCAAGCTAAGTAAGTGCTTGCATTTTTGATATGGCCGCTAGGATTAAAGCTGAACTACTTACTAAAGCTAATATTTGGAGTCTTAAAATTTTTTAAAATAGAATTGAATGCAGTTTGTATTGCACACTGAGAAGAATTTGGTGAAATATCTTTATCTTAACTCTAAACCTCAGTTCAATTGTCCCTTTAGATTATTGGACACAGCTACTTATGGCTGTCTTTAAGAAGCTGAGTTAGAATTATGTGTGCAAATTCTGAAACACTGTCATGAAGAGGGAGCTCGTACTTAGTTCAGAACTGATTATGCAGGAAGCACGGGGCTTATTACCTCATGACATCTCCATCAAAACAACATCCTTTTTCTGGAGTTCTTGGGAAAACCCTCATCCAAACCAACCCAGCTCAGATTCTCTTCAATCTCATAGGGCAAGAGTGAAAAGAACTTGGTGACATTGGATCTATAGTTCCTATGACATGTTAGTATCACTATATTAAACTCAAACAGTAAGGAATGTGTTTCAAACATCTTTAATGACATGAAAGAAACCCATCTACCCATTTGCTATTCTTTTATACAGATTCTGTGTTTGCCAGAGGAAGACTAATGATCTGATCAAACAAGAATATAAAGTTGACCAAAAGAAAAAAACTCAGAAGGAGAAGACCACAAGTGCCATGTATCCCTCACTTTCAGCAGCGGGGTGAATTTACAAAAGCAATGTAGTAAGGCATTTAGGGACATGATAATACAGCATGCCATGGCGTATACACCAAGTGAAGAAGGACTCATGATGAAGCTATGCTGAGGATACAGTCAGGACACCATAGCTTCAAAACCATCAGGCTGAGTAATGGGTCCATGCAGAGAGGACAGCAATATTCCATAGGGTAGAAATGTGCAATGGTTTGTTGTGAGACATTACTGTAATATCAGATAAATGACAAACTGACTGAGGTTAACGACATAAAAAACTGACCAAAGTACCATGCTTGCTCCACCATACTATAATCCCAGGAGCAGGATGATGGAGTGTAAAATGCAGGTGTGGGGGGAAGTATACATGGGACATATGGGACAGATTTTAATAATGCTAAAATAAAATAGAATAGTTTCTCTAAGAAATGAAAACCTATGGTAAATGAGTTAAAGATAGCAATAGATTGGCAGGAAAAAATTCTAAAGCAGACTACAGTCTCAAACTTGTGGGAAGAATCTGACAGGGCATTAAAGATCATTATTATCTAACACGTATGTCAAATGGAATAAACAATTGTATAACAGGAATTTGGAACATAAACAAAAAGATTAACTGGAACTCTTTTAAAAGAAAGTAGCTCTTTAAATCTGTGTCTATGATTTTAATTAATATGTATACTTAAGAATAACAAGGATGAGAAAAATTTATTGAGTTCAGAGTCTGCAGTTACCAGTAAAGATTAGAGAATGGATTGACTCAATTTCACATTAGGAAATGGGAAGTATTACTGATTTATATACATATATGGACCTACTAGTGGTCCCAAGTTACATCTTGTTTTGTTTTCTTTTATTTGATTTTTTGTTTTCGTTGTTGTTGCTAAGATGTAATGATTTGAGTAAGTTGATCTAACATTGTTGTTGATAAATAAAATAAAATATCAGGGCCTGATGTTCTGGAACAATTCACTTTGACTAATCAATATTGAACTCTGACCTTAATTTTCAGAGTTGAAAATTTGAAATAAAATTTGAAAAAAAACCAAGATGAAAACCAAAAGAACCTTTTATATGTGAAATTAAAACAATAAACTTTATATGGGCAAAGAGATTCCAAGTGCTCATTTGAGATTTGTTTGTTTTGTTTTATATGTTTGTGTATGTGTGTGTGTTTCTGTGTGTATGTGTGTACATGTGTAAGAGTATGTGTGAATGTGTATATGTGTGTTACTGCATATGTATGTATATATATTTAAGTGAGTGTGTATGTGTGTCAGTGTGTTTATGTAAGTATGTGTGTATGTGAGTATGAGTGTGTTTGTGTTATTGTTGTTGTTGGTGTGTGTGTGTGTGTGTGTGTATCACCAGCAGCATTCTGTTATCTTGTTCATAGCCTGTCTCATGTTCACAGTTAAACCACTGATATGAAATACATGAAAAGTCATGTTTCCTCTGGTCTTAATGGAGGGGAGTATGTAGCAGGGCATAACTTTGGAAAGTGGTATATAGAAAAAACAGAGAGTAGACCCCAGAAAAGTATAGCCACCAGTCACATGTGCATAGTAGCCTGTGCTCTCCATTAAGTTCTATGTTCTACAGTTTCTGAATTTGTGTCAGTTTAAGACAAAGCCTTTAAAGCAATAACCTTTTAAGTGGAAATCTCACTGTTGATACAATTTGAATTCAAGCACTTTTAGGCTGTAACACTTCTAGTATCTTTGTACAGTCTGTGGAAAACCTTTACTTTGGGTTCCAAGTGGAGCTGCTAAAGAGGGGTTTGTACCTCTGCATATTTTTAATAGACAATGATGATGAATGAAGAAACGGAACTTACTTGGAATTATTGTCTATTCAAGTAGCAAGGGTATCAGATAGTCATTTCTTACATTTTGATTTCTCACTGTTCAATAAATCTTTAGATATTGTGCGAGCACACCCAGACACACCCAGAAATCCAGATCGAGTATTGAACAAACTCCCAGAACTTTCTTGTTTCTTGGATCTACATAGACCCTTACATATTAGTACATTGATCTCATCAGAATTTACTGAACTATTTGAAATTATGAAATTTTAATGACTCACTCATTCTCCATGAAATGCTTTCTTTAGTAGTCACAGTTACTATCGAGCCACATTAGTTTTCTGATGTAGACAAAAGAATAGATTTGTACTTATTGATGTATTGACATTCTCCTGGTCCGTCAAATTATATTTTACAAAATATAGATTAAAAATTAAGTGTATATATTTACAAGAATAGTAGTGTCTTATCTTGACCTGGTTTTGTGTCTAGATGAGCAAATTAGAAACCTGGAGAATTTCTGTTCAGCCAGGTAAATCCTTTAGTATCAGCTGAAAACTTAAGAACATATTCAGCAAGAAGGTTTCCCTACCAGGGACTTTGTCTTATTACAGAACCAGTTTGACTCAAAGAAAAAAAAGGTGGAGGGTGACCACTGGGAGTGTAATGCAACTAAGCTGATGTGGAATAGTTTAATTGTGATTGTAAAAACACAGCTTGATACTGGCACATCAAATTTCATCCTGGGTAAAATCTACCAGTATTATAATTGGAAAAAAGAGATAGGAGTAGCTCAAAACAAGTTTCAGAACTGGATATGCAAGATCATCCAGTCCTGAAACTTAATATATTCAATGATACATGTATTATTTTGTACTGCATAAACGTATGCTAATGTATCCTAGAAATCATTTAAAATACCTACTTCTTCCAAATTCAGTACTAGTGACAGATCAAAGAATCAGCATGGCTCATGATATGCTCAAAGGAACATGGCTGATGTATGGCGAAGGTGTGGGTGCAGGATACATACTTATGAATGATGTGAACTCACTGAATCATGAGTGAGGGGAGTAAATTACAGAAACATAAATAAGAGGTTATTCCCATGTGTATAATCAACTTTTGTGAAGCTAAACCATAGAAGAAAATTCCCAATTGCCTAGAAAATGTTAACAACTTTTATGTTCTCAGGGCAGCAGAAACTTGCAGCCTCTCCTTCCTATTAACTGTTAACTTGCCATATATCCTTGGGAGGGTTAAGAATTTGAAGATCTGAACTGACCTGGTCAAACAGCTCTCTGCACCCAAATCCCGTGAGAGGGAGAGCAAGACCTTCAGAGGGGCAGACATGCCTGGGAAACCAGAGGAGACTACTCTCTACCCAAATTTCTGAATCTAGAGGAAAACGCCTAGTGCCATCTGGGTCCCCACTGCACAGGGACCCAGGAGAAGTAGGGGCAGACCCTTCTGGTTACTGCCCCCATGGAGAGCTGGAACCCAGCCCTGCGGAGTGACTTCAGGCCCAAAACCAGAGGTAAGACCAACTTTTCTGGTCCAAGTAACCTTCCTGGTGGACTCAGGACAGAAAAAGGCAAAATTTCTCTGGAACCAGACACTTCTGGTTTCTAGCTGGCACAGAACCTCGCTGATCCAGGCCCACAATTCCCTGCTCCCAAAACTCCTGGGAGAGAAAGCTCATTGTCCAGACATGTGTGCAATCCTGAGACTGCAGGGCAGGAGAGACTGCAAGTTCTGCCCACCATTGCCCACATCCCTGGCCCAAGAGGAAACTGTATAGGGCCTCTGGGCACAGGATGATAGGGGCAGGCAAGCTACAGGACCCTGAAGTCTAGAGAGCTCCTGCATCTGAAGAGACCTAGTCAAACGGCTCCCTGCACACAAATCCCATGAGAGGGAGAGCTAGACCTTCAGAGGGGAAGACAAGCATGGGAAGCCAGAGGAGACCGCTCTCTGCCCACATTACTGACTCTAGAGGAAAACACCTAGTGCCATCTGGGCCCCTTGTGCACAGGGACCCAGGAGAAGGAGGGGCAGGCCCTTCTGTTTGCTGCCCTCATGGAGAGCTGAAACTGAGCCCTGAAGAGCAACTTCAGGCCTGAGACCAGAGGTAAGACCAACTTTTCTGTTCAAAGTGACCTGCCTGGTAAACTCAGGACTCAGGACACACACCCACAGGAACAGGTGAAAGCTGGTAACAGGCACGACTACATGCATGAAAGCAGAACACTCTGTTCCTATAACTGGCAGAAGAAAAAAAAAACAACAGGAAAACAGGTCTACAAATTTCCTGATACACAGGCATATAGGACAGTCAAGCCACTGTCAGAAATAGCAGAACAAGGTAACACCAGAGACAATCTGATGGCAAGAGCCAAGTGCAGGAACCAAAGCAACAGAAACCAAGAATAAATGGCATGATTAGAGCCCTATTCTCCCACCAAAGAAGACACTGAATATCCAAAAACACCAGAAAAGCAAGATCTAGATTTAAAATCACATTTGATCATGATGGAAGACTTTAAGAAAGACATAAAGAACTCCCTTAGAGAAATGCATGAAAACACAAGTAAACAAGTAGAAGCCCTAAGAGAGGAAACACAAAAATCCCTGAAAGTATTACAGGAAAACACAGTCAAACAGGTGAATTAATTGAAAATAGAAATAGAAACATAAAGACAGCACAAAGGGAAACAACCCTGGACAGAAAATCAAAGGAAGAGACAAGGAGCCGTAGATACAAGAATCACCAACAGAATACAAGAGATAGAAGAGAATCTCAGGAGCAGAAGATTCCATAGAAATCATCAACACAACAGTCAAAGATAATGTAAAACAGAAAAAGCTACTGGCCCTAAACATACAGGAAATCCAGGACACAATGATAAGATCAATCCTAAGGATAATAGGTATAGAAGAGAGTGAAGACTTCAATTCAAAGGACCAGTAAATATCTTCAACAAAATCATAGAAGAAAACTTCCCTACCCTAAAGAAACACATGTCCATGAACATACAAGGAGATTACAGAACTCAAAATAGATTGGACCAGAAAAAGAAACACCTCCTTTCACATAGTAGTCAAAGCACCAAATGCACAAAACAAAGAAAGAATATTAAAAGCAGTAAGGGAAAAAAGTCAAGTAACATGAAAAGGCAGATCTATCAGAATCACACCAGACTTCTCACCAGAGACCATAAAAGCCAGAAATTCCTGGACAGATCTCATACAGAACCTAAGAGAACACAAATGCCAGCCCAGGTTACTGTATCCAGCAAAACTCAATCAACATAAATGGAGGAACCAAAATATTCCATGAAAAAATCAAATTTACACAATATCTTTCTACAAATCCAGCACCACGAAGAATAATAAATGGTAAAGCCCAATGCAAGGAGGCAAGGTACACCATAGAAAAAGCAAGAAATTAATTGTCTTGACAAAAAAACAAAGAGAAGAAAAACACACAAACATAACCTCACCTCCAAAGATGAAGGATAGCAGGAAGCAATAGTCACTATTCCTTAATATCTCTCAGCATCAATGGTCTCAATTCCCCAATAAAAAGACACAGATTAACAAACTGGATACATAATGAGTTCCCAGCATTTTGTGGCCTACAGGAAACACACCTCAGAGACAAAGACAGACACTACCTCAGAGTAAAAAACTGAAAAACAACTTTCCAAGCAAGCTGGTGTAGCCATTCTAATATCAAATAAAATTGATTTTCAAACAAAAGTCATCAAAAAAGATAAGGAAGGACACTTCATATTCATCAAAGGAAAAATCCACCAAGATGAACTCTCAAACTTAAATATCTATGCTCCAAATACAAAGGCACCTACATACATAAAAGAAACATTACTAAAGCTCAAAGCACACATTGCACCTCACACATAAATTGTAGGAGATTTCAACACCCCATCATCAATGGACAGATCATGGAAATTAAACAGAGACATAGACAAACTAACAAAAGTTATGAACCAAACGGACTAAACAGATATTTATAGAACATTCTATTCTAAAATAAAAGGATATACTTCCTTCTCACCACCTCATGGTACTTTCTCCAAAATTGACCATATAATTGGGCACAAAACAGGCCTCAACAGATACAGAAAGAGAGAAATAATCCCATGCATCTTATCAGACCATCACGGGCTAAAGCTGGTCTTCAATAACAATAAGGAAAGAATGCCCACATATACATGGAAGTTGAACAATGTTCTACTCAAGGATAACCTGGTCAAGGAAGAAATAAAGAAAGAAATTAAAGACTTCTTAGAATTTAATGAAAATGAAGGTACAACACACCCAAACTTATGGGACACAACGAAAGCTGGGCTAAGAAGAAAACTCATAGCTCTGAGTACCAGCAGAAAGAAATAGGAGAGAGCATATGTCATCAGCTTGACAGCACAGGTAAAAATTCTACAACAAAAAGAAGCACATACACCCAGGAGGAATAGAAGGCAGGAAATAATCAAACACAGAGCTGAATCAGATCCTACTACAAATGCCTGTATTAAACAAAACTTGTGCACAGGAACCAGATATAGATCTCTCCGGAGAGACACAGCCAGTATATGGCAAATATGTAGGAGAATGCCAGCAGCAAACTACTGAATTGAGAATGGGACCCCCATTGAAGGAATTAGAGAAAGGACTGAAAGAGCTGAAGGGGCTGGAGACCCCATATGAATAACAACGTCAACCACCAGAACTTCCAGGGACTAAGTCACTACCCAAAGACTATACATGGACTGACCCTGGGCTCCAACCTCATAGGTAGCAATGAATAGCCTAGTATGGGCACCAGTGGAAGGGGAAGTCCTTGGTTCTGCCAAGGCTGAACCCCCAGTAAATAGGATTCTGGAGAAGAGCGTGGTAATTGGGGAAGAATGGGGAGGGAAACACCGATATAGGAGAGGGGGGTTAGGGGATGTTGGCCTGGAAACCTGGAAAGGGAATAACATTTGAAATGTAAGTAAAAAATACACAACTTAATGAAGATGGAAAAAAAGTTTAATGAATATAATAAAATAAAAAAGAAATGTGCAAACTGAATGTTAATATAATAAATTAAATTTATTAGAATGTATTTGAATTAAATTTATTAGAATCAATAAAATTTAAAATAAACTGCTTACTGACTATACAGTCAAAACTCCACTCTAATGGAGACATTATAGACCCTAGAGGGGAATCTAGTAGTCTTCTTTGTTAAATTTACATGATGTGAAACTACCTTCTAGTTATGTTCATATGAACAGTGTAATACATGTCTCAGTGTTATTCAAATATGTTTCTGTATGTAATTTGTAATACTTAATTGATTATAGAGTTATATCATTTCAAATCGTGGAGAATAAGTGATTTTTGAGTGCTTGGACCAAATCAGGACATCTATATCCCCCTCTCCATGGATCAGTAAACATAAAAGAAGATAAATATGGGATGAAATGTAGTGCTCTGAAATATCTACTGAACATAGTGTTACATTGTACTACTAAACTCATAACAAGTATGGTTTTCTGTACAGGACAGCCACAGCCTGGGTTTTCAGCATTTAAGCATTGTGAAAGAAGGTGCTCATGAGGCCAATCTCAGTTACCTTTTCTGTTACCATGATAAAACGCTAGGGTAGAGGATCAACTTAAAGGAAAAGAGATTTTATAGTCTACATCTCCAGAGTACAGTTTGTGGTGAGAAAAGTCAAGGCAACAGAACCTTGAAGAAACCAGTCACATTATATCCACATACAGGAGGCAGAGAAGGATGAGTGAATACATGATGGAGCTCAATTCACTTTCTTCATTTTATACACACAAGTCCCTAAAATAGTCACACCCATGACCCACTAGCCTGTTTAGAGGCTCAGGGTCCAAAAGGGCTGGTGAAGGCCTGGCCAGGCTCTCCTTAACTGCTGGCCTCAGCATCTTAAATCTTCCGAATCACCAACTTTTCTCTTAATAGTGTCCAAGTTTTAGCTCAATGGGGACATTTGGCCCAGTTCTATGAGTCTTCAGAGCCCAAAGTCAACACTCCAGTATGCAGACAATTAACAAGAGCAAGGGCCTGTCAATGGAAGTATTTATATTTGACTTTAACAAACAGCTGGGAAACATACAACAAGGATCTCCTGTTCATTTATCTCAAGTATTCCACATATCAACTAAGGGTAAAAGTAATTTTCTCTATTATGAGAAAGCAAAAATATGGCAGAGTTTTTGTAGTGACCTGATTCCTCTTATGAAACCAGGCAGGAACAGCAAAAGTTGCAGCTTCTGGTATGACCACTGCCTCGTGTTACCCCATGTGGAACTGGCTTACCTTGGTACCGAGGGAGAGGCTGTGACATCGAGATGCCCATGGAAAAGATTATTCACACTAATCAACAAATGGCACAGACAATGTCTCATTTATGAAAATGATATTTTCAAAACATACAACAGTATCCTAAAAGATAGTTCCTTTGAACATCTAAAAGAAGTTTTTGTATATTAGAAGGAACCTCATAATGAGTGTATGAGAAATACCTGATGGTTTGAGTGTCCATCATTTATATTCAGATTTTTTTCATCCTGTAATCTGACTTTTGTGCATAATTTTTGTTATCATTTGAATGAAATTCCATGTTACAAAAATTTATAGTGACAACAATAAGCAAACAGCAAAAACCACACATAATAAAAAAAAAAAAAGAATTTGAAGTTCTTCCTTCACAGGAGATGACATTAATGTTGTCATTGTTTGGTAAGGTCTCTAGGTAGTCTCAGATGCTAAGTGTTCAAGACCACGTGATGTCCAAAGAACTGTGTTTCACAACGAAAATCAGCAAATACCTTTAAGAACGATACTATCAACACATTTAATACATTTTTCTTTGAGATTCTGCCAACAACTTTCATGTGACTTCAGATGTTCATAATATCCCCTGGGGAACATAGCCACAGCCATTCTAAGTACTAGGCTGTGGCATCAGCAATGGTTTCTACAAAAGTATATGCATCTGTTTATATTAAAATAATACTTAAAAACTGAAAAAATAAGGTGACACTTGTTACATTATTATGTTAAAGTTTTCATTTTAAAGTGATATGTATCAGAGGGGAAACAGAAAAAAAATACTGCTTTACCAGATCAAAATATCGGTATATGACATATATTAGCAGTTGGTATTATGTGTTTGGGTTCGGAATTCTGGTACTCATGGTGAGTTCCACAATTGAAATGAGATATAGTCTCTACATAATAACATTTTTTGATAACGATGCACAACTAACACACACTTATTATTTTTATTATAGTCATTATCTTGAGGTTTTATTCATAATTATAAACAAGTATGTATGATTTAAAAATACAATTTATTCCACAATTACATATGCCTGAATTAGAGGGATAAGAAAACAGAATATTAAAATAATACAAGCTGTATACTATGTAAATAAAATATGGTAAATGTTCCCTGTTCTTAAGGGAGCAGTAATGAAGGAGATTTATAAATGTCTGTGAAACCGGGAGAGGGAATAACATTTGAAATGTAAATTTAAAAAATCTAATAAAAGAAAAAAGAAAGGAATGTTCCATTAAGATGGACAAAGAAGAGTGCTTTCTTCAGGATTTCTGTTAAAAATCAAATGTGATCAACTCACTCCGATTCAATTGCCATGTTCTACACAGAGTTGTAAAGTAGAGGGAGTAATAACACATTTATGGAGTAAGACAGAATTTACATGAAAACCAGCATTTACTGAAGAGCTTTCAGCCCATAGTGTGATATTTCTTATACTGGTTTTTATGGAGTAATCAATTACTACTTAATCCACAGAGAGGTTAATTATATAAGACAGGGTTATTAGTATCCCCATTTTATAGATGAAGAAGCAAAGGAAGGGGCCAGACTGTGTCATGGGGCCCCAGTTAAATGATGGCACGTTACACTCATGAGTGCTGTTCTTGGAGGATTCATAGCACTGGGGTACATTATGGATCCCCTTAATGTTACAAAATGTGGCTGGTAGGGACAGGCCTGATTACCTCTGCTTCACCTTTAGGAGAGTGAGCTGCTCTCACATAAATGTGCTGCCTAAATTGTTTAGCAGGCTTTGGAATCTGCTTTAACTGTTTAATTGAGGACAGTTATACTTGCCTTTCATCATGAATGTTCACTGTTGAACACATGAAATCTGAGGATATGGAAGCAAGGCAAAATAGGTTTTGAAATTTTGTTTTGATTTTAACCATTGTGAAATATAACCTTACCTCTTTTTCCCCATCAGCATGAATAAAGCTTTAAAATACTGTCTCAAATATGCACCTAAAAGTATCTTACTGTGTAGTTTTTGTCAATTTGACACAAACATACCTGGAAAGAGGGAATCTCAATTGAGAAGCCATCAAATTGGCCTAAGGGTATGTCTTAACTGTTAATTGATGGAGGAGGTCCTATCACACTGACTATGTCACCACGGGGCAAGTGGTTCTAGACTGTATATGGATAATTGTGGAGCAAGCCAATGAGAGAAATCCAGTAGGCAGCACTTCTCCATAGTCTCCACTTGACTATGGAGGTTCCTGATTGTGTTTCTTCCCTGATAGTGGAAAAAGATAGGGAAAATTCTTGAGCTTATTGACATATCAAAGCAGTATTTGATCAGGATTGCCATAGTGCAAAGAGGAAGACTGACAGCTAATTACTGGGACCTCATGAAATTAAACTTTTCTATAGAGCAATGAACACCATTACTGAAGTAAAGATGAAGCTTGCACTTGGAAAAATAATCTTTACCCACAATACATCTGAAAAAAATTAATATTTACAATATACAAAGAACTAAAATAAACCAACTAATCATGAAGCATATAAAAATCCAATTAAATATGGGGCATGGAACTAAACAGAGAGTTCCCAAAGAATACATAAACATGGCTGAGAAATGTATAAAATTGTTCAACATTCTTAACCATTAGGAAATTGTAAATTAAAACTACTATTTCACCTTTCCCTAGTCAGAATACCTATGATAAGGATAATGAATGATGATAAATGGTATCATAGATGTGAGAAAGGGGGAGGACTTATCCACTGATGTTGTGAGTGGGAACTGGCATAGCCATTATGGAGTCAATTTAGGGTTCTTCAAAAGAAAAAAAGAAAGAAAAATAATTGCTATATCACTCTTGTATGTATCCTTCAGAAAATCCATATTGAATTATGTAGTATTTTTTAGGATCAACTACTATTTACTTCTGATGTTAAGTATAAAATATACTTCATTTTAGATAAATTAAAATATATTCTCCATTATCACCAGCTCCAAATGAAAACAGATATAAATTATTTTAGACTGTGCTCAGGTTAAGTGTTAACAGAGAATAAATGTGACAAACACTAACCCCAGGCTAGGATTCCAGTGTCACTGTTTCTGCTAATATGTGTCACTCTCTTTTTTGTTCTCCATTACCTGTTGGAGGGTGGTTACTATAGATAATCTATTTTACATTTTATTTTGCACATGGCACAAATTAATATAACACAATGAGAGCATTTCAGTAAGGCAGCACACTGTTTCTTAATGGCAATATTAATAACTGTCTGGGCAAGCAACACAAAATGTAGTAAGCAGTAAGAACATGTGTAATGTGTGGAATGACATAGATAATAAGCCAGGCACTAGCAAATATAAATGCAAAACCAAAGTCAAAGGAAGAAATTATTTACTCAATCTCCTATGCCATTTGAAATGCATGGTAGTTAGTGCTAATAGACTGAGAAGGTAAAGTGTACAGTATTTAAGCATGTCAATCAGGCTGAATAGATTTCAAAAAATCTAAAAGAGCTATGTGCAATGATTAAAGCATATCTGTGTAAATGACAGGCATATATTAATGTTAGAGAATGCAACTAAATTAATGATTCAAATAAGTTTACCTGGATTCCCACAGGATACAATTCAGGAGAAGGCTTTTCCTCCCCTTATTCCTTTATAATATTATGTCTCCCACTAATGAGATTGTTCTCATTTACTCATGTTATAGAACACAGTCTCTAATTAAGAGTATTCTAAACATTAATAGCAGCTAGAAAAAAAAATCCCAAAGTCAAACACTAGTAGTGTAACAAAAAAAAGCCAAAGAAATATTAATTAAAAATAAATTAAAGAGAAATATTTTCAATATTCAAACACTTTTTTACTTACCCTGAGCTTACTGGTGAATAAATAATTATGCAAACAAATAGTTTAGTACTTTGTAGTTTATAGAACAGGACTATGAAGAGGGCTGATAAGTAAGTTAAGCAATAAATGGTTGTTAGAACAAAAGACTATTCAAGTCAATATTCAAACTCAGAGGGAAGATTGACACTTCTTGAACACAGACTGCATCTTTACACTTTGTGAGGGAGACTAGTTTTCTCAAATTGCTATGAGCTGTTGGTTCACAAATGATTGTTAATACACAGATATGGGGCAACATTGATATCACTCCATGGAAAAGTGAAAGAGAATTTCTGCCCCCTTATCTTAGAAACAGATCATTTTATTATACTTCAAAGAATAATGAAGAGAATATGCTAAGGAAATGTCTGTGGAGCATTTACAGATGGGCAGTAATCACAATAGACACACACAGAAACGGCTACATATGTCTTCACATTAGACAAGGGTGTTCCAAGATGACTGGATGGTATTTGTGAGTACCAATACTGGGGGCTGTAGAGAATAAGTTTGAAAGTTATGTTGAACAAAATTGGGATGGTTTTTGTTGGTCCTGCCAAGCAAAATCAACTTCACATTGCAAGAACTTTGAGTGGAAATCAAAGATATTGAAATAGAAATATTTCACCTTTATACTACACTAGAAATTGGAGTCATACGTTATAGAAGAAAACATCACTAGATTACTCAAGGTGAGAAAAAATAAGGAAACAAAACAAAACAACAACAACAACAACAACAAAAACCCAAAGGAATCAAGCTGAATATTAATTCAGAATTGAATTTCAGTGTTTTCAGAGATAACATGCAAATACTTAAGTTGCATCTATTAGTATATATACACATTTACTTGTGTATATATAATATTAATATTTACTAGCTCTTATTCTATGTTCCAGTTATTCCATGAGTTTTATTTACATTAAATAGAACTTTGTCAGGTAATATATTTTTCTCCTCTATTTAAAGTGAAGAGACTGAGGTCTATATTTCTGTGGCGTGCATGTATAGAAACCTGTGTTCACA
Source organism: Rattus rattus (assembly GCF_011064425.1). Classification (NCBI taxonomy): domain Eukaryota; kingdom Metazoa; phylum Chordata; class Mammalia; order Rodentia; family Muridae; genus Rattus; species Rattus rattus. The sequence continues at coordinate 146,981,240 of NC_046156.1, read as the reverse complement.
CACTGTTTCAGTGTGCATTTCATTTCCCTGCTTGTAAGTGATAAGCATAGGTTCAAATGAATAGAGTGAAGAGGGATAGTGCCATGTGCACTAAATACTTAGGGGTGGTGCACACATTCATTTTCAGACCACTAGAGCACCATTCAGTGCTGTGCAATAAATTAGAAAAACCCAGCTTGATTCCAGGGAATGTCATAGATACTGGAAATTATGAATCTCAAAAGGATCATAAAATTCTGAACAAGAAGAAATGTTAAAATGTGATATAATATATTTCTTTCTTCTACAGAGACTGAACCTAAAAGATGGAGAAAATCCACATATTGTAAACCCATGACTCTGAGCTGTAAGGAATCATGTGAAAGTGGAAGAAGATACTGAAATCTAGCTGGAGCACTTTTCCTAAGGTAACTACAGGATAATATGCTTGACAAACTTGATGCTTGTTCTAGATATAGTGGTATCTTTCTTAGCTGTGAAAGAGAAAGAGGGGGATGTTAAATGCCCTGTATGCAACTGGGAGCTAAGGAACAGGAGCTTACGAATATAGCTCCTAAGGCATTATCCTAACAATAAGCAAAGTGATTAAAAGAAAGAAGCAGAGAGGTGAACATCCAGGACTACAGGCATCCTGAGACCACAGGACAGAGTGCCACTTCTGCACACCTCTGCCAACATTCCTGGTCTAAGGAGAACTGCACAGTGCCTCTAGACACAGGAATATAAGAACAGTCAGTCACCAGTACCTGAGGTTCTGGGCTGCTCCCAAAACTGAACTGAACTGGCCAAACAACTCCCAGCACCCAAATATCATTGGGGTGAAAGCTGGACCTCAGAAGTGTGGACACTCTTGAGAAGTCAGAGGAGACTACCTTCTGTCCACATTCCAGACCCAAGAGAAAATTGGCTAGTGCCAACTGTGCCCCCTGGGTACAAGGACCTAGGAGAAATCAGGGGCAGGACCCATGCCTAGAGCTGGAAGACAGTCTCCAGGAGTGCTGCCACACCTGAAATCAGAGCACCTGTTCTCAGAAAAGGCTGAAAGAAAACAGGAAAATATTTCTATAGAAATGCTGGCACAGAGGCCTACATCAGGATCAAGTCACTCTCAGAAACGGCAAGAGAAACAAATACCAGAGACAACTCAATGGCTAGAGGCAAGGGCAGGACCCTAAGCAACAGAAACCAACACTACTTGGCATCGTCAGACCCCAGTTCTACCACCAAAGAATGTACTGGATATCCAAACACACTGGAAAAGCAAGATTTAGATTTAAAATCACATTTTTTGATAATAATGGAGGACTTAAGGAGGACATAAAGAACTCCCTTAAAGAAATGTAGAAAACATACGTAAACAAGTAGAAGCCCTTAGAGAGGAATCACAAAAAATCCCTCAAATATTTACAGGAAAACAAAACTAAATAGGTGAAGGAATTGGACAAAACTGTTCAGGATTGAAAAATGGAAATAGAAACAATAAAGAAAGCACAAAGGAAGACAACCATGGAAAACCTAAGGAATAGATAAAGAGTTGTAGATATAAGCATCACCGACAGAATACAAGAGATAGAGACGAGAATCTCAGGGGCAGAAGATACCACAGAAAACATCTACACAACTGTCAGAGGCAAAGTAAAAGGCAAAACGATCCTAGCCCAAAACATCCAGGAAATCCAGGACACAATGAGAAGATCAAACCTAAGGATAATAGGTATAAAAGAAAGTGAAGACTCCCAAGTTAAAGGGCCAGTAAATATATTTAACAAAATTATGGAAGAAAACTTCCGTAATCTAAAGAAAGAGATGCCCATAAACATATAAGAAGCCTACAGAACTCCAAATAGATTGGAACAGAAGAGAAACTCCTCCCACACAAAATAGTTAAAACACCAAATGCACAAAACAAAGAAAGAATGTTAAAAGCAATAAGGGGAAAAGGTCAAGTGACATTTAAAGGCAGACCTATAAGAATTACACCAAACTTCTCACCAGAGACTATGAAAGCCAGAAGACCATGGACAGATGTCATACAGACACTAAGAGAACACAAATACCAGCCCAGGTTACTGCATCCTACAAAACTCTCAATCAACATAGATGGAAAAAACCAAGATATTCCAGGACAAAACCAAATTTAAACAGTATCTTTCTACAAATCCAGCCTTACAAAGGATCATAGATAGAAAACTCCAACACAAGGAGAGAAACTACACTCTACAGAAAGCAAGAATATAATTTCCTTGCAATGAAACCAAAAGAGAGACAAACATAATTCCACCTCTAACAACAAAAATAACAGGAAGCAACAATCTCTATTCCTTAATATCTCTCAATATTAACAGACTCAATTCCCCAAGAAAAAGAAATAGACTAACAGTCTAGATGCATAAAGATGCATGCAGGAAACACACCTCAGAGACAAAAACAGACACTACCTCAGAGTAAATGGTTGGAAAACAACTTTCCAAGCAAATGGCCTGAAGAAACAAGCTGGAGTTGCCATTCTAATATCACATAAAACTGACTTTCAAACAAAAGTCATTTAAAAAGATAAGAAGGACACTTCATATCCATAAAATGAAAAATCTGCCACGATGAACTCTCAATACTAAATATCTATGCTGCAAATGCAAGGGCACCTATATTCATAAAAGAAACCTTACTAAAGCTCAAAGCACACATTGATCTCACACAATATTAGGAGATTTGGACATCCAACTCTCATTAATGGAAAGACCAAGGAAACAGAAATTAAACAGAGACATAGAGAAAGTAACAGAAGTTACGAACCAAATGAATTTAATAGTTATTTATAGAACATTCCATGCTAAATCAAAAGGATATACCTTCTTCTCGGCACCTCATGATACCTTCTCCAAAATTGACCATATAATTGGTCACAAAACAGGCCTCAACAGATACAGAAAGATAGAAATAATCCCATGCATCCTATCAGATCACCACAGACTAAGACTGGTCTTCAATAACAACAATAATGACAGAAAGCCCATGTGTATGTGGAAGTTGAACAATGCTATACTCAATGAAACTTTGGTCAAGGAAGAAATAAAGAAATAAATTAAAGACTTAGAATTTAATGAAAATCAAGGTACAGTATACCCAAACTTATGACACACCATGCTAAGAGGAAAACTCATAGATCTGAGTGCCTGCAGAAAGAAACAAGAGAGAGCATACATCACCAGCTAGACAGCAAACCTATCAGGAACAACCCTATAACTCCTAACGAAATAGTAGCAGTTATTAAAAGTCTCATACCCACAAAAGACCCCAGATCCAGATGGGTTTAGCGCAGAATTCTATCAGATCTTCATAGAAGACCTCATACCAATACTGTCCAAACTATTCCTCAAAATCAAAACGGACAGAGAACTACCAAATACCTTCTAGGAAGCCACAATTACTCTTATACTGAAATGACATGAAGAACCAATGAAGAAAGAGAACTTCAGGCCAATTTCCCTTTTGAATATTGATGCAAAATTACTCAATAAAATTCTTGGAAATGAAATCCAAGAACACATCAAAATGATCATCCATCATGGTCAAGTAGGCTTCATTCCAGGGATCCAGGAATGGTTTAATATACAAAAATCCATAAATGTAATCCACCATATAAACAAACTCAAAGATAAGAAAGACACGATCATTTCATTAGATGCTGAGGAAGCATTGGACAAAATAAAACAACCTTTCATGATAAAAGCCTGGAAAGATCAGGAATTCAAGGCCCATATCTAAACACAGTAAAAGCAATATACAGAAAACCAGTAACTACCATCAAACTAAATGGAGAGAAACTTGAAGCAATCCCACTAAAATCAGGGACTAGACAGGCTGCCCACTCTCTCCCTACTTATTCAATATAGTACTCAAAGTCCTAGCCAGAGCAATCAGACAACAAAAGGAGATCAAAGGGATACAGATTGAAAGGGAAGGAATCAAAATATCACTATTTGCAGATGATATGATAGTGACTCCAAAAGTCCACCAGAGAGCTATTTAACCTTATAAACAACTTCAGTAAAGTGTTGGGGTATAAAATTAACTCAAACAAATCAGTATCCTTCCTCTACTGAAAGGCTAGAAAGACTGAGAAAGAAATTAGGGAAACGACACCCTTCACAATAGTCCCAAATAATATAAAATATCTTGATGTGACTTTAAGCAAGCAACTGAAAGATCTATATGAGAAGAACTTCAAGTCTCTGAAGAAAGAAATTGAGGAAGATCTCAGAAGATGGAAAGATCTCCCATGATCATGGGTTGGAAGGATTAATATAGTAAAGATGGCCATTTTGGCAAAAGTAATCTACAGATTCAATGCAATCGCATCAAAATTCCTACTAAATTCTTTTTAGAGATAAAAAGAGAAATTTGGAAATTTATTTGGAATAACAAAAAACCCAGGATAGCGAAAACTATACTCAACAATAAAATAACTTCTGGGGGAATCACCATCCCTGACTTCAAGCAGTATTACAGGGCAATAGTCATAAAAACTATATGGTATTGGTATAGAGACAGGCAGATAGATCAGTGGAACAGAATCAAAGACCCAGAAATGAAGCAACACAGCTATGGTCACTTGATCTTTGACATAGGAGCTAAAACCATCCAATGGAAGAAAGATAGCATTTTCAACAAATGGTGCTGGTTCAACTAGAGGTCAGCATGCAGAAGCATGCAAATCGATCCATTCTTATCACCATGAACAAAGCTTAAGTCCAAGTGGATCAAGGACCTCCACACCAAACCAGATATACTCAAACTAATAGAAGAAAAAGTGGGAAGAGTCTCAGACACATGGGCACTGGGGAAAGTTTCCTGAATAAAAAAACAATGAGTTATGCTCTAAGATCTAGAATTGACAAATGGGACCTCATAAAACTGCAAATTTTCTGTAAGGCAAAGGACATTGTCATTAGGACAAAATGGCAGCCAACAGATTGGGAAGAGATATTTACCAATCCTACATCTGATAGAGGGCTATTATCCAAAATATGCAAAGAACTCAAGATGTTATACTCCAGAGAGCCAAATAACCCTATTAAAAATGGGGTACAGAGCTATACAAAACATTCTAAGCTGAGTATTATTGAATGGCCAAAAAGAACCTAAAGAAATGTTCAACATCCTTAGTCAACAGGGAAATGCAAATCAAAACAAGCCTGAGATTCCACCTCACACCAGTCAGAATGGCTAAGATCAAAAACTCAGTTGAGAACAGATGCTTGCAAGGATGTGGAGAAAGAGGAACAGTCCTCCATTGTTGGTGGGATTGCAAACTGGTACAACAACTCTGGAAATCAGTCTGGAGGGTCCTCACAAAATTGGACATTCCACTACCTGAGGACTCAGCTATACCTTTCCTGGGCACATACCTGAAAGATGCTCCAACATATAACAAAGACACATGCTCCACTATGTTCATAGCAGCCTTATTTATAATAGCCAGAAGCTGGAAAGAACTCAGATGCCCTTCAACAGAGGAATGGATTCAAAAAATGTGGTACTTCTACACAATGGAGTACTACTCAACTATCAAAAACAATGACTTTATGAAATTCTTAGGCAAATGGAATGAACTAGAAAATATCATCCTGACTGAGGTTACTAAATCACAGAAAAACGCACTTGGTATGCAATCATTGATAAGTGGATATTAGTCCAAAATCTCGAATTACCCAAGATGCAATCCACAGACCACAGGAAGCTCAAGAAGAAGGATGACCAAAATGCTGATGCTCCCACTCCTTCTTAAAAGGGGAAAAATTATCCATAGGAGGGGATATGGAAACATTTAGAGCATCGATTGAAGGAACAGCCATTCAGAGCCTGCCCCACATGTGGCCCACATATATACAGTCACCAAAACTAGTTAAGATTGATGAAGCTAAAAAATGCATGCTGAAAGGGACCAGATATAGATCTCTCCTGAGAGACACACCCAGAGCATGTCCTATACAGAGGTCAATGCTAGCAGCAAACTACTGAACTGAGAACAGGACCCCCTTGGGGAGAATTGGAGGAAGGATTGAAAGAGTTGAAGGAGCTTGTTACCCCATAAAAACAACAATGCCAACCAACCAGACCTTCCAGGGACTAAACCAATACTGAAAATCTAGGACCTAGGGCTCCAACTGCATATGTAATAGAGAATACCCTTGTTGGGACATGAGTGGAAGGGGAAGCCTTTTGTCCAGCCACGGTTGGACCCCTAGTCCGGGGAAATATGCGGGTTCAGTAAGGGGAATGGACGAGGGGAATATCCATATTGGGGAGGAGAGGGGTTGGGGCTTATGGACAGGAAACCGGGAAAGGGGATAAAATTTGAAATATGAGTATGAAGTATATCTAATAAAAATAAATAAATAAATAAATAAATAAATAAATAAATAAATAAATCAAAAGAAAGAAGCAATAGAATGAGGAAATAACACAGGAAGGCTGCCATGAAATACAAATGTAGCAAAATAAGGTAGGATCCCTGTATTTGAAAACACTTTCATTCATTTGCTTTCCTAAAATACCTCGCTTAAAAATCCAAGAGAAAATGAAAAAAAAGTTATTTGTGTCCCGTGTACAAGGCTATGTTAAGAGGTAAATGTATCAATCTCTTAAATCCTCTGGGAGCCAAAATAGCGATTATGCATGCATCCTCACCAAGTGCAGGTGATTACTGTGCATTGACTACCATTGCCTACGAACACATACGAGACATAGTGTATTCTTGCCTGTAATTCTTACCACATCACAATATGGAAGACAATTCGTTTTTCTTCTTAAATCTAGTGAAAAATGGTTGTTCAATGGAATAGTATACATCTTATACCATTATTATGAGCAATACAATGACTAAAGCAATGAATAAGCTTACTGTGCAGATATGTCATTGATCAAAACAATAATTGAGATGCTAGAATGATTTAATGCAGTTAAATGACAAAAAGAAATCAAACTGTAAAAAACAATATGACCATTTAAAATTTGTTGCATGTAAATTGCTTCTCAAATATATTTTGGTTCTGGTTCTATTTTTATCACTGATTCTAAACAATATTCCATCCCCCCTTAAAGCATAAGTTTCTCCAGTCCCTCTGAGGCACTGCCCCCCTTCAGCTAGGCTTCTTCGGAAGACTAACGTGGACTTTTGCCACTGCCTATGTTCTGAGCGACAAGCCTTTAATCTTCTTCATTTCTGTGTCAAGTACAACAATTTCCACATTGTTAACTCAACATAAATGTGCCTTAGTGCCACTTGAAGAAGTCACTTCTGCTTCAGCGAGTGTGACTGTTGAATTTGCTTTGAAGACTTTTGGTTTGCAAATTGTCTGTGTCCTGCCTTGAATTGTGAGAGACTAGGGATGGCTTTAGCACCACACTGGTCATCCAAGGTTAAATGAACACTTGTATTCTAGATTCTATCTCCCATTTTTTCTCCAAGGTCTTATATGACAGCATGTTCTATGCTATCTGAACAGATACTGAGTTACGTGGTCATTTCTCCTTTTACTCACCTACTTCTCAGCTCACTTCCATGCACTGGAAAGTAATACTGATATGAACAGTATTGTTCCTCTATGAATTTTTTTCAGTATTCACTCAGGGTTAGGCAGCAAACTAGAGTTAGACACAGCAATATCTCACTAAATAATTCAACTTAAGAAATCTTCATACCTAAAAGGTAAGTAACATGTTTTATAAATAAAATCAATAGATATGTAGGCTGGTAATTTCTTGTAAGACACATAAAGTGTTTGAATTAGATCAAAAGACTTTGCATGTTAAAATATCCATACTACTCAAACAACTTAGGCATTCAATGGAATTTCCATTAAAGATGATATTCTTTGAAGACTTTGAAACCTGTCAGTTCTGTAATTCACATGGTACTAAAGGACTAAAAATACCAAAAAAAAAAAAAATCACAAACAAAATAGGTAAACTGAAGGCAGTCATCACATTGCATGGCCTCGATATACACTGTAAGTATAAAGTAATTAAGAAAACATGCTATGGGCACAGAAGTACACATAAAACCCAGAATCTTCTTGTTTCAAATACATTTTCATAAATAACATGCAGAGTTCCTGACTAGGTTTCGAATGTGTCCATGACTAAAATACTAGGATCCTTCACCTTTATGAAATTAATGGTATATGGTAAAACTGACACCCATGTCTAAATTCTCAGAGAGAAGAGCCTGGGCTCATCCATAGGACTGTGGGATTCCAAACATTTCTTTCTTCCATGAGAATCTGGCTATGTGTCTCTTAAGCCAATGCTCCATTAGATCTTTTGTTCCTGCAGAGATAAGGTCTTATAATTCCTGTGCTAACTTGGAATCTTATTGCCTAGCACAGTGAACATCACAAATATGTTTAATGTCCATTTGCTGAATAAAGAGGCAGAAATATGAACACTCACCGAACCCTCTCATAACTGTTCCATTTCCCTGGGATTTGACACCTGCAAGTTCCTGACATGAGTTTTCTTAGCCACTTACTTTTGTAAATAATAAAATTTTGCTGTTTAATGTAGTGTTCAAATTATCCTCCAGAAAGTCTCTTTTTCTTTTAAAAATGAAAGAGTAGAGAAATTATATTGCGATCCAACTTTACTCATCACAACCAAATACTTATTTTACCAGCTCCCAAAATAAAATTCCAATTAACTTGAAAATAATTAGACAGTGACACATTTCAAATACCCAGAACAAAAACAAACAAATGTAGGTTTATACATGACAAGTGATTTCAGTACACTTTTAGGGCATTAAAAAGAAATCAAATTTATAAATCATTTCCGTTCTGCCATAATGAATTTTGTAATGTTTTTTGGCATTAATGTCTTTAAATAAATGAAAACTACTGTGATATATATCCTATAAAACTAGGCTGAAATAAATTAAAATTTAGAGTGAATATTGAAACTATGCCCATAAAACTATGCTGAAATAAATTAAAGTTTAGAATGGCTATTGAAATAAAATTAGTAGCTTTAATTAAATAGACAAAGTTTAAAATCATCGCATTCTGTTATTAATTACAACAGTTGATCTCATGTTTTGACTATTTAAATATTGTTTTTAAAAATACAATTATATCATTTATTCCTTCTATTTCATTTTCCCAAATCCTCTCTATACCCCCCTCACATTCTTTCATTTCATAAACATTTTTCTTTGATTGTTTTCATATGCATATATACACATATACATATGCATATATACACATATACATATATGCATATATACATATATGCATATGCATATATACATATATGTTCATATGCATATATACATATATATACACATATATATTCATCCTGCTCAATTTATGTACTTCAGGGTTTACCTTTTGAGAGTAGATAACAAGATGGTGTGTTCTTCCTTGGGGAAAATTGTTTCTCCTGCTCTCATCAACCCTTGGTTTCTTGTGGTTACCTGTGTAGGGTTAGTTTATTATAGTCTTTCTCTGTTAACTTTAACATGTCTATTGTTTTCTTTATTCACCTTAGTTTTGGGCAGATGGCTTTGAGAAACATTCTGAACACCTGGTATTACTAAAAGCATGATGTCGTAGCTAACTCTCTGACATATGTCTCGTAACATATGTTTGCTCCTTCTTACAGGACACTGCCTGTGTCATAAGTCTGAATTTTTTGTGGATGCTTCCACTGGGAGCTGTTCTGGTAAATAGATGTTATTGTGTATGACACCACAGTTTTCACAATTTCGTGTTCTCTTCTTTAAGAAACAAGCTATCACTTGTGAAATATTAGGAACAGAATTCATGCCTTTTTGAATATAAGAAACAATTCTGTAAGCAAAATAACTTACAGTAATATTTAAATTTCTAGAAACATGACATTCTTATTGCCAGTTTTTCTTCAAAGAGGAAACAATTTAGTATGGTGTGACTGACAAGCTAAAGGATGGTTATCAGACACAGTGGAGAGTGCTTTTGTAGAGAGGGGAACTTGAAATGCTATTAAGTTTAGCAAATAGCTTCCATATACATCAATGTGCTCCAATGCTTTAGGTATAATTTGAAGAATTTCAAGTGAACATTACCCATTGTGCCAACACTTCATGGTTCAAATGTTGATATTTAGGTTCAATTTAATTATTTCACTCATATTATGCTTTTTTGTATATCTCTGTGAACACATTTTGTTTGGACACAGGCCATTGCACATAAGTAGAGGACAGGGTTCTCGGTTCCTTCCTTTTACTCTAACATATAATGCAGATCATCAGACTTTTATCCACTGAACCATCTGGGCAGTTCTCAAGTTTTAATGTTTAATTTCCCTAACACAAATTATAAGCAATAAAGATATATTTTGGCTTTTAACTGAGTAGTCTTATTTGTCAGTCTATGCCATATCTAGTAGGTATATTTGAACTAGGAACTACTTCGTCCCATCCCAGATGTCATTTTTGGCCCCTTCAGAAATCAAGATACAAATTGTACTTTGAGCCAGAGACACAGTCTAGAGAGTAAAAGCTACATTTACATAAAAGAGAATGTTCAATAAAAGCAGATACCATAGAGTGAATAGAAAATAGTGGGTAAAGAATATTTTCAGGTCTGGTACATATTATAAGCATTTTCATATGTATAAAATACCTACATGTTTTTAAACTATATATGATTTTAAAATATATAGGAAGATTAACGGAGAAAATGTCTGTTAACCTCATAAGACATAATGAATTTCCAGTTTCCAACTGCACCCAGAGCTGACTCTGTGCCACAGTACTCTGTATCAAGATCCAGCTGCAGATCCAGCTGGAGATGCAGCACTCCTCGGGGTGCTCCACAAATAAGGGCTCAGATAGGACCACCACTTCTGCTCAGTGGGACCTATCCAGAGACCTCAGGACACAGGAAACAAAGAACAGTTTGGGTCAGGATCCTTTCGGTTTCTGTCTGTGCCCTGAGCTGGCCCTGTTCCACAACTCTTGGTACCCATGTCCCACAAGGAGACAGCTGGTTTCTCAGGAGTGATGACACACAAGCTTACAGGAGGGTAAGACCCTGTCAGAGACAGCAAGACCAGTTAACACCAGAGATAACTAAATGCAAGAGGCAAGTGCAAGAACCTAAGCAACAGAAACCAAGACCACTCGTTATCCTTAGAACCCAGTTCTCCCACCACAGAAAGTCCTGGATACATGAACACACCAGAAAAGCAAGATTCTTATTTAAAATCACATCTAATGACAGTGTTAGAGGACATTGAGAAGGACATAAAGAGCTACCTTAAAGAAATACTGGACAGCACAGGTAAATAAGTAAAACTCCTTAAAGAGGAAGCACAAAAATCCCTTAAAGAATTAGAGGAAAACACAACCATACAGGTGTAATTTAATTTCAACTAACCCAAAAGAAGAGAGCTACACAGACATAATTCCACCTCTAACAACAAAAATAACAGGAAGCAATCACTATATTTCTTAATATCTCTTAACATCAATGGATTCAATTCTCCAATAAAAAGACATAGACTAACAGACTTAAAGAGGACCCAGCATTTTGCTGCACACAGGAAATACACCTCAGAGACAAAGACAGACACTACCTCAGAGTAAAAGGCTGGAAAATAATTTTTCAGGAAAATGGTCCCAAGAAACAAGATGGAGTAACCATTCAAATATTGAATAAAATCAACTTTCAACCAAAAGTTATCAAAAAATAAGGAAGGAAGCTTCATATTTATCAAAGGAAAAATCAACCAAGATGAGCTCTCCATCTATGCTCCAAATGCAAGGGTACCTACATCCCTAAAAGAAACCTTACTAAAGCTCAAAGCACACATTGCAACTCACACAATAATAGTTGGAGACTTCAACACCCCACTCTCATCAATGGACAGATCATGAAAACAGAAACTAAACAGAGAAACTAACAAGAATTTATGAACCAAATGAACTTAACAGATATCTATAGAACATTTAATCCTAAAACAAAAGAATATACCTTCTTCTCAGTAGCTCATAGTACCTTTTCCATAATTGACCATATAATTGGTCACAAAATAGGCATCAACAGATTTAAGAAGATTGAAATAATCCCATGCATCCTATCAGATCATCACAGACTAAGGCTGGTATTCAACAACAACAAAAACAACAGAAAACCCACATAACATTGAAGCTGAACAACGCTCTATTCAATAACTTAGTCAAGGAAGAAATAAAGAAATTAAAGCCTTTTTTGAATTTAATGATAATGAAGGCACAATATACCCAAATTTATGGGACACAATGGAAGCAATATTAAGAGGAAAACTCATAGCTCTGAGTGCCTCCAGAAAGAAACTGGAGAGCGCATACACTAGCAGCTTGACAGCACACCAAATGCTCTAGAAAAAAATGAAACAAGTATATCCAAATGGAGTGAATGTCAGGAGATAATCAAACTCAGGGCTGAAATCAAGCAAAAAGAAACAAAAAGGACTATACAAAGAATCAACACAACCAGGGACTTGTTCTTTGAGAAAATCAACAAGATAGAAAAACCCTTAGCCAGACTATCCAGAGGGCACAGAGAGAGTATCGAAATTAACAAAATCAGAAATGAAAAGGGAGACATAACAACAAAAACTGAGGAAGTTCAATAAAATCATCAGATCTTACTACAAAAGCCTACATTCAGCAAAACTGGAAAATCTGGATGAAATGGACAATTTTCTAGATAGATATCAGGTACCAAAGTTAAATTGTGATCATGTACATCTTCTAAGCAGTAACATAACTCCCAAAAATAGAAGCAGTTATTAAAAGTTCCCCCAAACAAAAATTCCAGGACCAGATGGGTTTAATGCTGAATTCTATCAGATCTTCATAGAAGACCTAATACTAATATGGTCCAAAATATTCCACAAAATAAAAACAGAAGGAACACTACCAAATTCATTCTATGAAGCCACAATTACACTTATACCTAAACCACACTAAACAGCAACAAAGAAAGAGAACTTCAGAACAACTTTCCTTATAAATATTGATGCTAACTATTCAATAAGATTCTTGCAAACCAAATCCAAGAACACAACGAAATGATCATCCATCATGATCAAGTAGGACTCATCACAAGGAATCAGGGATGTTTCAATATATGGAAATCCATCAACAAAGTCAACTATATAAACAAACTAAAAGGAAAAATATACATGATCATTTCATTAGATGCTGAGAAAGCATTTGGCAATATTAAACATCCCTTCATGATAAAAGTATTGAAAAGATCAACCATTCAATGCTGATACCTAAATATATTACAAGAAATATACAGAAAGCCAGTAGCCAACATCAAGTTAAATCTAGAGAAACTTGAAGCAATCTCAGTAAAATCAGGGACTAGACAAGTCTGCTCACTCTCTCCCTACCTTAGTACTTGAAATCTAGCCAGAGCAATTAGACAACAAAAAGGGGTCAAATGGATACAAATTGAAAAAGAAATCAAAATATCACTATTTGCAGATGATATTATAGTTTACTTAAGTGACCCCAAAAATTCCACCAGACAACTCCTAATCCTGACAAACAACTTCAGCAAAGTGACTGGATATAAAATTAACTCAAACTAATAAATAGACTCCTTCTACTCAAAGGATAAACAGGCTGAAAAAGAAATTAGGGAAACAACACCCTGAACAATAGTAATAAATATACAATTTGTTAGGGTGACTTTATCCAAGCAAGTGAAATGTCTATATGACAAGAACTTCAAATATGTGATGAAAGAAGTTGAAGAAGATCTCAGACAATGGAAAGATCTCCCATGTTCATGGATTGGCAGGATTAATATAGTAAAACTGGCCATGTTGCTGAAATCAATCTACAGATGCAATGCAATTCCATCAAAATTCCAATTAAATTCTTCCAAGAGTTAGAAAGAGCAATTTGTAAATTCATTTGGAATAACAAAAAATTCAGGAGAGTAAAAACCATTCTCAACAGTAAAAGAAGTTCTGTGGGAATCATTATCCCTAACCTCAAGCTGTACTACAGAACAATAGTGATAAAAACTATGTGATAGTGGTACAGAAACAGGCACATTGATCCATGGAGTAGAATTGAACACCCAAAAATGAACACATACACTTATATTCTCTTGATCTTTGAGAAATGAGCTAAAACCATCCAGAGGTAAAAAGACAGCATTTTTAGCAAATAGTGGTGGTTCAACTGGAGGTCAGCATGTAGAATAATGCAAATTGATCCATTCTTATTGCATTGTACAAAGCCCAAATCTAAGTGGATTAAGGACCTTCACATAAAACCAGATACACTTAAGCTAATATAAGTGAAAGTGGGGAAGAGCCTCGAACACATGGGCATAGGGAAATTTTTCTGAACAAAATATAAACGGCTTATGCTCTAAGATAAAGAATTGACAAATGGGACCTCATAAAATTGCAAAACTTTTGTAAGGCAAAGGACCCTGTCAATGTGACAAAACAATAATCAACGGATTTGGAAACTATCTTTACTAATCCTACATGTGATAGAGGGCTAATATCCAATATATAGAAATAACTCAAGAAGTTAGACTCTAGAAAATCAAATAACCTTTTTTAAAAAAGGGGCTAAAGAACTAAACAAAGAATTCTCAACTGAGGAATATCCAATGGCTAAGGATCACTTAAATAAATGTTCAGCCTCCTCAGTCATCAGGGAAATGCAAATTAAAACAACTCTGAAATTCCACCTCACACCATTCAGAATGGCTAAGATCAAAAACTCAGGTGACAGCAAATGCTTGCGAGGATGTGGAGAAAGAGGAACACTCCTCCATTGTTGGTGGGATTGCAGACTGGTACAACCATTGTGGATACCAGTCTGGTGGTTTTTCATAATATTGGACACAGTACTACCTGAGGACCCAGCTATAACACTCCTGGGCATATACCTGAAAGATATTCCAACATATATCAGGGACACATGCTCCACTTTGTTTGTAACAGTCCTATTTATAATAGCCAGAAGCTGGAAAGAACCCAGATGCCTTTAATCAGAGCAATGGATACAAAAAATGTGGTACATTTACCCTATGGAATAATAATCAGCTATTAAAAACAATGACTTCATGAAATTTTTAGGCAAATGAATCAAACTATAAAATATCATCTTAAGTGAGGTAACCCAATCACAAAAGAACACACATGGTGTGCACTAAGTTGATATTAGTTCAAGAACTCAGAATACCCATAATACAGCTCAGACCTTAAGAAGCTCAATAAGAAGGAAGACCAAGTTGTGGATTCTTTTTTTTTTCCGGAGCTGAAGACCGAACCCAGGGCCTTGAGCTTGCTAGGCAAGTGCTCTACCACTCAAATTGCGGATTCTTTAGACTTTCTAAAAAGGAGGAACAAAAATATTCACTGGAGGAAATATGGAGACAAAGTGTGGAACAGAGATTGAGGGAAAGGCCATTCAGAGACTGCCCACGTGGTGGTCCATCCGGTAAATAGACACTAAACCCAGACAATATCGCACTTTCCGAGAAGTGCATGCTTACAGGAGCCTAATATTAGCTGTCTCCTGAAAGGCTCTGCCAGAGCCTGACCAATCGCTGGATTGATAGTGGAGTCCCCAAAGGAGAAGTTAGAAAAAGGACTGAAGTAGCTGAAGGGATTTGTAAACCCAGAAGAACAACAATATCAACCATCTAGACCCCCCCAGAGTTCCCCGGGCTGAAACTACTATCCCAAGAGTACACAGGGATTGACTTATGGCTCCATCACATATGTAGCAGAGGATGGCCTTGTTGAGCGTCAATTGGAGGAGAGGCCCTTGACATGTCAAGACTTGTGCCAGTGTAGAATGTCAGGGTGGGAGGTGGGAGGTGGGAGGCCGGAAGAAGTGGGTGGGTGGGTGAGGGAGCACCCTCATTGAAGCAGGGGGAAGGGGAATGGGATAGTGGGTTTGTGGAGGGGAAACCGGGAAAGGAGATAACATTTAAAATGCAAATAAAAATATCCAATAGAACAAAAAATATTTTTAAAATACATAATGAAAATAAGTGAGCTGTCAATCCTTGTTTGTTGACTAGTTCTATAATCTCATTAGATAGGATGATGAAACTGGACTATATAATCATTTTCAGGACACTCTGGAAGAAATAGAACATGTTTAATAAAAAGAAAAAGAGGACTCAAAATGAATCAGAACTATTTAGAAAGAAAGAACCAGAAGTGCTATCAATTTATAATTTATCATTTGGAGGCCTTGGCTGCAGTTAAACCTGAAATAACTGACCTCAAAAGCAGCTCCAGGAGGTTCCCAGAAGGCACAGTTGAGACAAAGAGATGAAAAGTTTGGAAAGGTAAGTGAGTTCCATTAAAATATAATGAGAAATCCATAAGATCCAGAGAGACCAAGAGAGGCCAAGTGCATTCACTGTAAAGGTAATGACTGTACCAATGTCGTGAATAAAGTGGCAGAAAACAGAGAGAATCCTTCCCTTACTGTGGAACTGTAAATAGAAAAGATAAAGGTACCAGTAGCATGAATTTAGCAAATAATCTACATTTTATCCGGGATTTCTTTAAGCTTCCGGAGAGACAGTTAAGACCCCCTGTCTGTTCTTCTACCATGAGGGTTCAGGCTAAGCAGGGAGCTGACTAAGAGACAATGTAAAAGACATTTATTTTACTAGACAGTATAAATTTCAACATTATTACATCTCCACACCCAAAGCTCCTTATGCCACCACTGCCAAAGCAAGTGCCACACAGAGAATCATCATGATGAGGAGAGAAGCTGATCTAGCTGGAAACTCTGGTGTTGAGTGTATTTCTGTGGAGCTCACACACCAGAAAATCAGGCTGCTCTTCAGTTAGACGTGAAAATCCACATGCATAGGTGGCTAAAGGCAGAGCTGGAGAGTAGAGGAGTAGAGACCGCAGTTTTCAACCTGTGTCATATCAGGTATTTACATTATGATTTGTAACAGTAGCAAGATTAGATCTATGGAGTAGCCATTAAGTCCTTTTATGGTAGGGGGCCACCACAACACGAACAACTGTATTAAAGGGTCATAACATAAGGAAGGTCAGAATCAATGGTTAAGGGGTGAACTACTTTACAATTATGGGCAATGATCCTTCCTTTTTCTTTTTCTTTTTCTTTTCTTTTTTTTTTTTTCTTCATGAGAATTGCCATTTATTTCCAAAGTTGCCAAAGTCTTCACCAAGGATTCACCAGGGGTGTCAAGAAAACTAGTAGACTCAAACACTGATTGAGGGTTGTCAGTTTAGAGGGGGGTGGAATGGGTGGGGGAACCCCAACTGTCCCTCCCCCATCTAATGCCACAGAAAAGGGTCCTCCTTTGGCCGGCTCCCCTCCCCATCCTCATGTCCAGTTTTTCTCAAGGGGAGGTGGGTTGGGGACTTGGGAAGAGGTTATAGTGTGAGTGGACCCCAGGAGCGGGAAAAGCACTGGGAGGAGTCCTCCATTTCATATGCACTCACAACACTCATCTCCCAGGGAGCAGAAATTGGAAGCCATCTGAACCAGGACTCCCTCCTACCCTGGATCCTTTCCTTAACCTCAGACTCTAACACAGCCAAGGAAAATAGTGAGAACTCTGTCTTGGGGTAGCATCACAAATACTGGGATAAGATAGCTTGAGGGGCACTGCTGTCTAGAATTCAACTCAATAGTTGAGATAGACAGAATAAATATTTCGTGCATTCCACTCTTCTTTAACTTAGTTGAATGCCAGAGAAATGCAGTTCAAAGTCATGACTAATGACTAATGACAAAGGGCTAAGGAATCCTAGCCCTTTGAGGTCTCGCCAAAAAAGAAAGATTGTCTACTCTCTACAATTTATTTAGTTTTTGTTAAATAGATAAATATTTTATTTGAGCTTAAGAAATACAAGATGATAAAATTAAATAAAATGGGTTAAATAAAATAGGTTCTTCAATTAATTTTTCTTTTATGATTTGTTTCCTTCTCCCCTATCCTGCCTCACCACAGTCTCCTACAAACCTCCTTTGCTCTCCTTCAATTTCATGTCCACTCCTCTAATTAATATTTTTTTTACCAGATCACACATGCATACACCTAGTTTTAGGGAGATAAAAAATTGTTTTACCTTTTATATTATTTGACAATTTATGAGTTTTTGATCTATTGTTTCTCTCATCTATTTAATCGTTAGATTTTCATTTCTGTGTGGCTTTTCTCAACTGCGCCCTTTCTTTACTTCCTCTTCTTCTACAGCCTCATCACTAATTTTAGCTTTAGGAGTCTTTGAGCTCCCCATTTATCCTATCGTTACTCTAGATCCTTTGCTTTCTAATCTTACTGATAATGAAAATGCAACATCCAGTTGGTGTTTTACAACATTGTTACACTTGAATTTTTGTCATTTTTCTAACTATCTGTTTCTCCCCTATATCTTATAGATGATACCATAAATATAAAAGAAAATTACACACTAAGAAGATGTGCATATAATAAAAGGTTTGCAGAAAAATTTATTTCAATTTCCCACATTTGTATATTTCTGTAGATTTGTCACAATATTTATTACATTGAGATATGTTTTCACTACTTCTACTTTCTTTAAGACTTTTATAATGAAGATGTTGAACTTTGTCAAAGGCCTTCCTGCATCTGTTTAGATGAACATATTTTTATCTTTGAATCTATGTGTTATATTACATTTATTAATTTATGAAAGTCTATCACCCTTTCATTTCTGATAAAAAAACCAATTTTCTTTTTTCTTTTTCTTCTACAATAAAGACTGAAACAGAGTATCAACTCGTTGCACTCTCATCCATTACAGTACTTAAAAGTTTTAGCCAGAGCCATAAAGCATAGGAAAAACAGGAAAGGAAAACACTGCATGCAGATGATATGATTAGACACCTCAAAGACATTAAAGACTACCAAAGAAAGCACAGCAATGAGAACTGCAGTTAGTAAAGTAGCTGGAAATACCTAATAATCCTGCAGCCATTTTATATACCTATGTAATAGTATAATCACTATAGGAACAAAATCAGGGAAGAAATCCTGTTTACAATGGTGTCAATAAATATGCAAATGCAATGGAAGACTGAGCTCAAGCAAGGAGGTGTAGTGAAAGCCCATACAGTCAAAATCTTAGGACAGTGGTGAAATAAACTGGAAAGTATTTTTCAAGAGGGAAAGTCCTTCCAGGGCTCAGGGACCAACAGAACTACTACTGTGAAATGGTCATGTAGCTACAATGAATCTATAGAAAAAAAATGCCATTTGTACCTAAATTCCACTGAAGTTCTTCACAAAAACATAAATGACAGTGTTAAAATTCATGTTTAAGCCCTTGGCATCCAAGGAACCCCAAAGTCAAAAGAGCATAGTAGAAGGCGTCACAATTCTTGATGTCAAATTACACTATAAAGCTATGGTAACAAAAACAAAACAAAGCAGACAGGTAGGCTAGTGCCTAGAATGAATAGCACGGAAACAAATTAACACTGCTCTGGTCACCTGATTTTTGACACAGAAATCAAAATTATATACAGGAGATAAAATGATCTTTTTAAAAAATGAATATAAATTTTCAGAAAAATGAATAAGAATTGATTAACAACATTGCATGGAGTTGAAGAGCTTTTCATCATAAAGTAAATACTAACAAACAGAAGAAAATGTAGAGAATACATTTTTGCACTGTACTGCAGGCAAAGGATGGAGATCTAAAATCTATGAAGAATAGTAAACAACATTCAACATCTTCAAACATTATGTAAATGAAAATCAAAACTACACTGAAAGGCTATTTCTCAATTAGAATGACACTCATTGACAAAACAACCAACAAGAAATGAAGATGTCTGTAAAAGGAGAGATACCAAGATAACAGAAAGATGAACTAATATAAGCACTAGGGATATCAGCGTGGAGGTTCACATTACTTTTCTCTCCTGAGTATGTTCCCAAAGGAATCTAAGTCAGCATTTTACATAGATAACCTTGTGTTCGTTTGTTTTATGATACCGTCCACAACATTTTGTTATGTACATAACCTGCCTAATATTTCATCTACACATGGATGGATAAAGAAATTAGGATATATGCCTCCATGTATATGTACCTGATTAGTATATCCATGACATTTTATCTAAGCTAGACTTAAAAAAGCAAATACTATATGCTCTCTTTTTTATTGTAAAAACTGAATCATATACACATGTGGGGCAAGTGGAACCTCGTCACCACCAGACAGGAGAATTGGTATTGAGCAGATTCAAAAAACCTTGGTAAATCTCATAATTGAGAGCAATGGTATGTGTTAGAATCAACTCCCGACCAGAAGCATGTGACCATGACATTATACTGCAGTGACAACTGCTCAAGAAGCATAAAAAAACAAAACAAAACAAAACAAAACAACAACAACAAAAAAAACACCAGAGTTTTCCATGCTAATGAGGTACCTGAGTATTTTGCCAAAGAGTTTCCTTCCTTTCTTGGGCATTCCTTGCTGCAAAAAGTATTTAATCTCAGGTTCACCCATATATGACATATGTATCCTCATCCACCATGAATAAAACAGTTTGGCCAAGTAAAGACTATCTCCTTCATCAAGAACCTAAGGAAAGGGTAGGCATTTCGTCACACAGAGCCGGAACTAAGACTCTTGTAGAAGTCCTGTCTTCCAACCCCTCTGTACTTTGGCATGCTCTGAGAACTAAGCTGGATTCCACCCCTGTCCTGGGCTCATCTTGGACTGCAAACTCCTGTTTTTAATTCTTCCCGATCCCATGCCAAATCTGGGGACAGAGGAGCTTGAGAACCACAGCCTCAGCCTTGGCCCCAGTCCCCACTGTTTCTCACTCATAGACTGGGACCCCTATCTTAAACAGCATTTTGCCTTCCCTGAGTGACTTGATGCACTCATATCCCAGTGGCGAGGCAGAAACAGACTGACACATGTGTTCATTAAGTTTTTCAACAAATGTGACAAAGCTCGACTAAGCACCAGAAGGATTATTATTGCCCACAGGTTGAGGGTACAGCTTAGTATCTTTATTTCATTTTTAATGTTCTAGAACTCAAACTCAAGGCCCCTTGTGTGATAGACAAGTATTCTGTCACTGAACTGTGTATACCAGCCCCTCAAAATGCCTTTCAGGAAATGGCAACATTCTTTTAGAGATATCATTGTATAATTACAGGTTTTTTTTTTTTTTTTTTTTTTTTTTTTTGGAGCATCAGGAATGTTGTTGTCATAAAATTTCACATTTTTAGATAAGCTTTGAAATCCCTTTGCACTCATTACAATTAGGGGAAATATAATTCTGAGTAGGTAGTGATTAATTATTCCGTTGAATTAATTGTGCATGATATCCATTGTCTAAATTGGACATTCTAATTAAAAGTATGAATCTAAAGAAAATTTCAGAAAGAAATATACCTTTTAAGAAATGAAAGACATCTAATATTTTTCTCTGTTAATTTATGCTGGGGCAAGCACCATGCCAGACCTTTTGCTGCTCTCATTTAGACTTTGATCAAGTACCATGAAGCCAAGGATTTAGTAACAATACAATATGAATATTGGAACCACAGATAATTAAGAGAATATAATGTATGAAATAAGTTAAGCAAAGATGGCAAAAGGGCCATATGCTCCTCATAGAACACATGTGGAGAGATCAGTGTGACCTAGAACTCTGACCAACACACTGTCAGCAGGTAGCATTCGTCTGATTGCAGGTTTTTGTAGATATTTTGTTCTGCAAACTTAATTTGTCTGTCACTGTCCCTGTGGGCAAAATTAATTAGCCATCTCTCATAGCCTCTTGTACTTCTTGAAAAATTGCTTCAAATTAAAATCCTGGGTGGTTCAAAGTAATTGACTTAGCATTGATCATATCCATGTACCCTAAAAATCAAGGAAGACAAAATAACAAAAATAAATATTTGGTTTTTCTGATTCAGCTCATTGACATTTCTCATGAGGTGGAAAATCCAAATCAGAATTAGATGCAGGTCATAATGGAATGATGACTGAAATTATTAATGACCAAAATGAATCTGTATATGAACCTATATATGAATCTGAGTCTATGAATATATCCACAATTTACTTAAAAGGTTCATCCAAAGTTTAAAACCATATCATGGAATAGAAAATTATGTTTAACTAAGTGCTGAACAAATATATATATATATATATATATATATATATATATATATATATATATATATTCATCACTGAAACTGAAAAGAATTGAAACATGAAATCCAAAGTACATTAATTTAACTAAATTAATTTAATTAAATTGGTTAATCAAGTTAAGAAATAGCTTAGTGATTTATGTCAAAAATGTCTATACTATATACCATACTTGAAAGAAATAGTAAACTCAAATTATTAAATAGACTATATTTATTAAGAAAATTTAAAAATCAAAATTATTGTTGGCTTACTATGTTCATAGAATGGAACATTCTATTCTGTGTCATTCATCAAATCATTTCTACAACTAATTCAAAACTGCTCTATTCAAAAGTCCTTTTTGCAGAAATATCCATAAAACTATTTCAAACACTTACATGGAAACATTAATAATTTAAAGTCAACTCTGATTAAGAAAAAAAAGCCTTAGAGACCTATCCAACCACTTTTGTACATTATATTAAGATAATCTTGTAAAGTTTCAATAAGACCATTGATGATGGAAAATAAATCCCTAAAATAGACCTAAACTATTTTCAGCCGCCCCATCCTTCCTTTTTTTCTTGTGGTTCATGCTCTAGTACAATTTGATGGAGAAAGAAAACTTATTAAACAAACGGGACTCAGGAAGGGGAAATAAGGCTATCAACGTTTACATCACAACATTCATATACACAAATTTCAATAAATTATAAACCTAAATGTCAAATACCTGGCATCCTGAGCAAATTATGGGAGTCATGGGCATTTTCATGACACAAGCAAATAATTTGCAGAATTCTGAACACAATATCTACTAACTGAATTTTTGTGTTAGATATCATCTTTCTAACGTCTACTTCCTAAACCACTCCACTGATACTGTCTATTTACCCAGCCTAGCACCATTATTTAAATCTATTAGGGTACAGGCACCTAAATAAAATAAATTCTAACCAGATGTACAATGAGGATGAATATAGTTCAAAATTAGTAAACAATCAAACTAACCTCATATTATAATAAAAATACTGCCGCCAGAAACATAGTAAGCACCTTAAAAATATTCAGTATTTTCAGAAATATCTAAATCCCCAAATATGCATCTTTTTTTAACAGGTCTGGGGCTATAGTATATAGCACTAAACACCATGAACCACTTGTAAAGACATAGTGTAGTGGAAACTCACAAACTTATGATGTTTGTGATGTATAGGAAGTTATAACATGTTCAACATAGAAAATACATCTTGAAATTTTCCTTAAGACTTATTTTTATAGTGCCCTCAGTTTTCCAGCAAAATTAAGAGACAGTTGACATTTTCCATATAACCCTTGATTCCAGAGATGCATATGCCTTAACAGTAAATAACATTCCTATGGCATCAGTGCACATGTTATTGATAACACCAGTTCAGTGCTATAGCTTTTGTAGGCTTAGCTGTTGATGCTATACTTCTATACATTTGAATAAACACCCATCATTTCAAAGTAATTTTCTCTTTCCTCAAATCCTATGTAGTTTCTAGTGTTTTCAGTGATTTATTTTTCTAGGATCCCACAGTGATCTGGATAGTTTTGTGTCAACGTGAGATGTTAGAGGAATTAGTTAGGTATAGGGGAAGATTCCCTAATTTTTTGAGTGGGTAAACAAAGACGTCAGAAGCTAACAGTAGAGTGAAGATAGAGAGGCAGCTTTTCCAGGTTCCAGGAGGAAGGGAAGGAGATGAGATTGGGAAAAGCCCTTTGGCCAGGCTGTGAAGTGGAGAAGAATAACACCATGTATGCCTGGGGGTTATTAGATCCGGTGGCAGCCACTAGATGAATTCTAATATAAAATAGTGGATGAGTTTAGGACAATAAACCACTGAACCCGGCGGTTGTGCCATTAGGCTGAGTTCAAAATATAAAGAGTGTCTGGTATTTTTTATTCTCGATGATTCAGATGGGCAAGAGAGAGAACATAACCACAGAGAGGTCATTGGATGGTGATTGGCGGAGTCACCTGCCAGGGCTGTCTGTTGGTAGAAAGTCATAGCTTGAGGTCTTTTCTGGAGATATATGTGTTGGGCAGCTTAGTAAGCCAGCCATGGGAGCTGGGTGAGGCCATTTCTGACACTGGGCAAAGAACAAGCAGAGACCAGGATAGGTAACTATGGAAGCTGAGTGAGACCAGGACAATTGTTAGAGGCTGGTGGAGGTAGGTGTGAGAGGTTGAAAGAGTTCAGGCTGAGCTTTCGAGAAAGAACTAGCATGGATTTTAAAATTACACACAATAGAGAGCTGGGAACCTCAAATGAGAAAATACCTCCATGATATCAGGCTGTGGGCAATCCTGTCAGGCATTTTAAAAACATTAGTGATTGATGTGGCCTAGTCCATTATAGATGTCTCATCTTTAAGATCATATTCCTGGGTTCTATAAGAAATTAGGCTGATCAAAACAAGAGGAGCAAGCCAGTAAGCAGTACTACTCCATGGCCTCTGCATCACTCTTTGCCTCCAGGTTCCTACTCTGGTTAAGTTCCTGCCCTGACTTCCTTTGATGATGAACTGTGATGTGGTAAGCCAAGGTGAGTAAGCCCTTTTCTCCCAAACATGCTTTGGTATGGTTTTCCATCATATCAACAGAAACCTTAACTAAGACATAAAGCATGGAGACTTTTCTAGAATTTCACATAACTGGGATTGCAAGGCCTCTTCAGAAGAGAATCTCTGACTTAACTATTATTCATTAAAATTTATTCTGTGTCTTCTCTTTATTTGAGTGCCTTCTTCTCTGTTACCATTCAGTATATCTATATAGCATTCAGTATATCTATCACCTCTTGGTTGGTTTCAAGTTTTGGCCACTGTGAATGAACGAAATTTAAGAGTTTCTTCAGGCTTTTATGGAGGTAGGCTTTTGTCATCCTTGCCAGAGATCAAGGTACAGGATGCAAATGTATGCTTCAATGTGCAATAACTGTCTTCCAAGGTCACGCTACAATTTTATGGTGCTGCCAGGAATGAGTGAGCATTTCTGTTTTTACACAAACTGTCTGCCATTTGGGTGCTGTCAGTTCTGGAGCATGGTCTTTCTAATAAGTCTGGTTGCTATTTTAATTTCCATTTACAAGATGACATATAACACAAGTGATGTGTGTTGTTTAATATTGACTTTAACTTCAGGGGATTTCAAATCACATTTCTGGTCATAGGGATAAGGAATAGTCTAGATTGAAATAATTGAACCTAGTAGACCCATTTAAATGTGATTTGTGGCACCTTGCAATTGACTAGGGCACTGGACCACCAGGCAGAAAGCAAACTGAGCTCCAATTTTCCTACTCTCTACTTCTCTGTCAATTCAGTGTTGCTGATTCAGTATGTGCATTGCAATGATTTTCTTACCAAGTAAACTGTGAGTCAAGACAAACTCATCCTTGGTTATGTTGTTTTTGGCAGTATTTTTTCAACTGCTAAAGTTTCTTGTTATATACTTATTTGTCAAGGGCACCCCTGTTTGATGAGGTGTCTGTTAAGTTCCAGAGTATTCTGTGTTTACCTTATTATTGTTTTATAAAGTGAAGGTAACTTTAATGTGAAATTTAAAAACACAGTCCTCGTTGTGTGTTATTCTATAATAAATTTTATCAGAATAAATCCAAAAGCATATAAATGCTACTACCTAATGCCACTGTTATCTAATGACATAATAATAATAATATTAATAATAAACTGTTATCTAAAGTATATTAGAAGCAGGCAATGCAAGTTACTTAGTAGAAAACAGTAAGTGTAATATTTCACTTTCCTGTCTGAGCACCATGTACCGCTATATATATATATATATATATATATATATATATATATATATATATATATACATATATTGTTTATTAAATAATTAAATAATTTGATTCCGGGAGGCTGAACAGTTTGACAGGAGCTGCATTAGCTTATTGAAGAAATTCCTAATTAAACATCAAGTTATTTCTTTCTTCACAACCAAGTGGTGAAACAGAGCTTACTCTGTTTGAGTGTGTTTGAGTGTACAGAGGGTGCATGTAAGTTAGACAAGATTCACAGAAATTGTTTCTGTCTCCATTGCTCATTATCTTCAGAAGCCCTTGATGTTCAGTGTCTTCTCTGTGACCTAAGACTAGCAGTAAGTGCATGCTGGACTTGTGGTAAATTGACTAAAATGCAAACAAAGTACCTATGTCAAGTATGTAAAAAGCATTGTTTCATACTATTTTCACCTTTAATTCTTAGCTAAGGGAGACTTTAAAGCTTCAGCTTTGAATTTTGAGGTCTGATTAGATCGAGTTGGTTTTCTTCTCATTCCGAGAAGGTGAGGAGATTACACGAACATGATTGAGAATAAAATGAAAAGAGATGGGGCACGGTCTTCTCACTATGCTTTTGAGAAGATGCTCTGTGCTTGGGGTTCTTCTTTACTTCCATGAAGCTGAGGCCGGTTGAAGAAAGAAAAAGAGTATAAGTGCAGGACGTTAGATTTCTTAATGTGAAAGTTGATGATTATACATTTTAGAGAAGGAAAACTTAATACAAAGAAAATAAGGTGAGAGCAAAGGCTCAGAATATTTTCTTCACTTTGAACTCTCATCAATCATTGCTAACAGCAAAAATAAAATTAATTTCCCTTGTAGCCTCATGTACTTCAATTATCCATCAGTTGATACTTTCCAGTCACATGACTAGAATATATTTTTTTAAAAACTTCTTTATTCATGAATTAAAATTCTAGGCAAAAGTATGGAAGTTATTATATTAAACAACAAAACAAAACGAGACAAAGAAAAATTGTATGTTCAATATATCAACTTCCTACATTCTATCCAGGAATTTTCCTCCTAAAGATAAATATATAGAACTTTGTTATATTTTAAACTGTGTATAGCTCAGGATTTTTTTTTTATTTTCTTGGTTATTTTATTTATTTATGTACTTATTTATTTATTTACTTATTTTGGGGGGTAAAGTATGGTTTATTTGAAATTATATCCCAATACAATCATTAGACTTTCAGATGTTAAATTGTTGTATTCTCAATTGTCTTCATCTTCTTTTTTCTTTGAATATTGTATTTATTTACATTTCATATTTATCCCCCTTATTTCATTCCCTCTTCAAACTCTCAATCTCATTTCCCCTCCCTCTGTTTCTATGAGGATGCTCCCCCAAACACTTCTGCCTCACCATCCTGGCATTCCCCTATACTGGGGGATCTAGTGTTCACAAGATGATGGGCCTCTCCTCCCACTGATGATGCTTTGGTATGCCCCCCCACACACACACATGCCATAGACTACTGTTTTAACAAGCCTATAGGGACTAGAGAATATATTTGGCCTAGGGAGTGGCAGTATTAATAGATGTGGCTTAGCTGGAGTATGTGTGGCCTTGTTGGACTAAGTGTGTCACTGTGGGAGTGGCCTTTGAGACCCTCCTCCTCGTTTCATGGGAGCCAGTCTTCTCCTAGTGGTCTACAGTATCAAGATATAGAACTCTCAGTTTCTCTGGCCTCCATTGCAAAGCCTGCCTGCGTGCTGGCCAAGATGTTACCATGTTCCCACCTTGATGATAATGGACTGAACCTCAAAACTACTAAGGCGGCTAGCTCCAGTGAAATGTTGTCCTTTACAAGAGGTGCCTTGGTCGTGGTGTCTCTTCACAGCAATGGAAACCCTAATTAATACAGTACTTACCCCCAAACTGTCCTTACTAGAATCAACAACAATAAAAATATATATTTGGAGGTGGGTAAGAGCTTCAGTTTCTCTCTGGGAAACCCAAGTTCAGTTCTCAGCCCCAAAATGGCTGTGTAGAGCTGTCTGTCACTCCATCCCCAGCTGTTCTGCCATCGTTCCTGGCATTTCCAGGTACTTTACACACACATGATGCACGTATATACACAGTAAAACATCCACATATGCAAAATAAAATCTTAAAAATAATTAAAATTCTATCAATGTGCTAAATTCAGTTTATGGGTATTTTGTCATTTAAATGTCCAGTTTTCAACAAAGGATTTAAAAGAAATATAAAAAAAAAAACCCACAACATGATCAACATATGGAATAAAATCACCAGTACCAACTAGATCCATGAAGCTGGAGAAGTCTGAAGGAAGTCAAATCTAAGAAAGCGTATTTATTATAAATGTTTATTTATTTAAGGGAGTATTTCCTTTTGCCTTTGAATAGAATTCCCAACTGATATTTTACATATTGAAAGTAAGGGTGATTACTGGCATTGTGTTTCATGTTGCCAAAGCCTTGATTAATTTACACAAATGGGGTGGTGTTACTTGAATAATGAATTAAACAACTATTTAGTAATTTAGTTAAGCAATCAAAATTATATATTGGCTTTTCTGCAAAGGTGAATACCAGAAGAGGAATAGAAGTGTAAGTTGTAAGACTTCTAATTTGTAATAAGACATAAATCAAACTTCAGCTACAACCAGTTGCTATCAGATTTTAATTACGTTCCTTACATTTTATGTTCTTTGATGAAGAAGTAATCGATGAACGAGTTTTTAGAAAAATTGATTCTTTATAATAACTGTGTCAACATCAAATGAGATGCTTGGCAGTGCAGCTTGTCAAAAGCATCATAATTAAAACACTTCAAGTAAACCCATCATCAGGAATGGTGCTAAAGAGGGCCATGAAGGAAAAGAGTTAGCAATTTGCAGTGTGCTGTGAAGACTCCCCAAGGTTTTTATTTGCATTTATCTTAGAATATTTAAAGAGATGTAACAATGCAAAGAATATTTGTATATTATCATAAAGCAATTTAAAGTTTTATATAGAGAGACGTGTATATAAAATGCATGCATTTAAAGTATTGATTTGGATAATAGACATTTTGTGTTCAGTCTTCATGAGATGGTGTTTGTTTTCACTCTAATCACTACTCAGCATCTGAACGGATGTATCAGAGAGACCTGATAGAGCATGGTGTCAGATCCTATGTGCAAGGCATGCTGTGTTTGTGTGGATGGGCTGTAAAGTCAATTACACACCGGAGTAAGGTGAATCTCTCATGGTACTTTTCCCTTCTGCCAGATGAATTATTTATTCTGTAGATTCCTACAACAGAGTGAGCTGGGTAAAATCAAGGACTTGGTACTCTGATTGTCTTCTCTAAAGATTCATTAGGACTCCCTAGTTCTGTAGACAAAAGAGTTTTGGAACAATAGAGATAATTTTCATGAACTGAAAAGATGACATTTGAGAAAGGTAATGAGGATGGGAGAAAATGTAATTCCTTTTAGCGTGGTTCCTCAGGCCTTGTTACTGATGAGACAGCGTTGTTTACCACTCACACCTGATAGCCACTTTTGTACTTTTACAAATACCTTACAGTGTCAGGCACTGTGGTTCATAGGTGGCTCAGCAGGGGAGAATTGTTCTGTAGTATTAGACTACAGGAACGAGGTTTTTAAGTTAAATCCAGTTCAAATTCTCAAAGTCTCTTGTCCTAAGTGTACAGCAGTGTCTTCAGTAAATAAGACTTACATTTAGGCAACCAAGGGCAACAACTAGAGTCTGTCTTGTTTTACTGGTCACTTTTACTTCTCTTATACAGTATTCTAAGGAAGACTTCTCATGCCTGATACTGGGGTTTTTTATTAGGTTATGATACTATGCATATATGATAATATGCATATATGTGCAGATTTATGTGTACTGTGCATAATTTTAGGTGAATGTAAAATAATGAAACTCAGTCAAGCTTTATTAAAATTTTTAGTGTAATTTAGCTTTCTTTTCCCTTTACTGTTTAGAACTCCCTTCCAGGTTGGTCTTCTCTCCTCAGTTTTTCATTTCCTCTTTCAAGTCACCTGTATCCTGCTATTCCTCTCCAAATATCGGTACTTATGTTATCCATACTTTATATTGTTCATAAGGTTAATTTTGATGACATTTTAACAAAGTCAAGGAAAGTGTTACCACATGCTGTTAGTGAAACCACAACATTTTCTGACCTACGAAGTAAATAAAACTTATTTTTGCTGGATTGGATGACATCTATATTACAAAGAAATATTTTGAAAACATATTCACTTGATTTGATGCTAGCTCATGATTATATCTATTCTATTTTATTTTTTATTGTTATTTGTTATTGTCTTCTGTTATAGTATCTAACATATACATTAGACTTTACTTTATTATAAGTATATATATGTATATATATATATATGTAAAATGCTGTGTGGATTAAATATGGATACCATAAGAGCATATGTATTATATGTATGCATGTTTACACGCATACATGGATGGATGCATGCATGCATGTAGGTCAGTATTTTTCAAAATTTCTGGCACACATTGAATGTTTTGAAACATTTTTCTTTTATAAATAAGAACTACTAGAAGATTCGCTATTGTAACTATTATACACATCTACAGAGCTGAGGGATGCTATGTTTATTCTCTGCAAGGGGAAGAACCAGCGAAACTGGTGGAATAATTTAGCGCATATCTTGAATTTTGAGATAACTAGAGACCCAGTGGTTTAAACCAGTAGAAGTTTAAATGCATGGAAAAGGGGAGGTGGTGAGTGTGATTCCAGGAGTGTGAAAAAAGAAAGACTATTCCCTATCCTCTACCTTTTGGCCCCTTTCAGCAGATTAGCTATTGCCTTCCCAAAATATTCAGAACAGATGTTTTGTAGCAGTATTCCAGTTCAAATGCAGATCTCTTTTTGAACCAACTTGACAGACACAGTCAGGCATAATGCTTTACTAGGTATCTGGCCATCCCTCAGTCTATTCAAATTGACATAAATTTAACAACACAGCAATAAGTACATAACAGCAAGTACATCTCTCTTAATTAACTTAGACTAAAATGCAGGAGTAGAAATATTAGAGTGGATTATTAAAAAATGAAATGATGTTAAATTAAATGTTAGTTGTGGCCATATAAGACGAAGGACAAGAAGAAGATAAAAATAAATATTTAAGAATATCAAAATAAAGACACTAGATCACCAAAATCAACATTGACATCTTCATAGTGAGAAACCCTGTTGAAAATGCTCACATGAGAGGAGCTCTATTTAGTTTTCTTTTCAATGAACCATTGAATTTTTGAAAGAAATTTTCTTAGAAAAAAATGGAGAAATACCATGATAAGTAAACATATCTCTTTGGTGTCTTGTCTTCTGAGTTAGAGTAAGGCAAGAGGAGCTCACAGTGAGGGTCAAGGAGTAAATGTGCCACAGAACATTTTTGTCAAATTGAAATAAATGTTCAGTGGTAACCCACAGATGGTACTAGTAAGAGCATAGAGCTTTTTAAAATTAATTTTATTATTATTTAAGTAGTCTATGTGGCATTCAGATTACATAATTATCCAACAATATTCATTCAGGATATATTCCATAGTTAAGTAACATATGACTGCACTGTCTTACACCTATCGGAATGGCTAAAATCAAAAACTCAATCAATAGGTCATACTGGCAAGAAAGCATGGGAAGGTAAACATTCCTCCATTGCAACATATACGTAGACCTACAACGAAGCATTAAGTGGAGTTGGGGAATGTTCAGAAGAAGGGGAGAAAAAATTGTAGGAGACAGAGGGTTCAAAGATACCACAGGAAAACCTACATAATTAACTATCTTAAGCCTATATGACTCAGATGCACTGTCAACAAAGAGCATGCATGGGACTTACCTGGGCCCTCTGAATATATGTAACAGTTCTACAGCTTGGTCTTCATGTGGGATTCCTAACAGTGGAAGCTAAGGTTGGGACTGTTTCCCCCAGTGGCCCACCTATTCTAACCTCAATAGTAGATGTGTGTAGACTTACTGCAGCTTGATATGTCAAGGATGGTGGCTATCCAATGGAGGCCTTCTTTTTTTCTGAATAGAAAGGGAGGTGGTGTTGGCTGGGAGGAGAGAGAAAAAAATGTTCTACAAGAAAACTTTGCAGTGACAAGAGAGAAAGGAAGAAATTGTCAGTAAAGAAAATTGAGGAAATCTAAAGAATGATTAGAAAAGAGAAGTGGAGAAATAGTGGTAATTCAGAGATTGCAGATATACTTTTTAATATGATAATTTGAAACATTTTGTTGAATGGTAATAATAATCCACATTTTAGGGAAGGTGATACTGAATGATACTGATAATATGAAACAAATATTAATTGGTAGTCGATGATGAAAATACATGGTTGTTGATACCTAGTAATTAAGAACACATAGATTGAGAATTAGAACAAAGCTACTGTGTGAAATTCACAAAGATGTCAACATAGTAATAGGCTACTATTTGGTGACAATGTTGTAGCATTCCACTGCAATTCTTACTAACAAATTATTGACTTTTCTTATCTGTGGATTCCACATTTTTCTCAAAAGAATTAACTGTTTATTTCCTCTCAGAAATAGTATTTACTGAAACCAGAGACTGAAATTTCAAAAAAAAAAAACCTCAATATTTGCAAAAATGCCATAATTACATAATAATAGAATTACAATTTCTGAGATCTTAAATGCAGTCTTCAAATCTCCATTAATAATATATAAATTCTTATATATTGTACCCTATCTTGATTTATAGTTTTGATATTAAGAAACTGAAACATAAAAACTCTGTTTATGACTTGATAGAAAATCAATAGTGGCAAACAATTGTAAGGGATCCAAGTTTTGAATGATAATAAGAGATGTGAGGAAGAAAAAGATGTAATAATCAAATTGGATCAATATTTTAGATTATTAGTCAGAATACTAACTAACTCAAAGTCATTCAGGTAATATGAACTAAATTTGAACTCATTCTCAGAGCACAGACTTTATTTCTCTTTCTATTTTTGACCTTGAACATACCAGAGACTTAATTAATACACATTAAGCACTCAAATATTGATTGCATAAAATGAGAAACAGCTAATATTTATTGGCAAAATATCAGATATAATAATTTTCCATAGTATCTTACTATCTGCAAGGGCAATGTTACTATTCTCAGTTTAAAGATTATGAACTTGAAATGTCTAGCATTAATATAATACTTTATTCATGGTGTAATACTTTTTGTGTAGAAATAAAGAATACCACTCATAGACATAGGAGTGCAAAGGCAGAGACTTGTAGTACAAGTTCATTTACAGTGAACATTTCCATTCCCCATGATTTTGGAAGAAAGCCATGTGAATTTCGGTAAGAAGATAAAGACAAAAGCTAGGATCGGATCCATCACTGTCCAACCACCTATCAACTATGAGCTATAGTTTTGATGATGGGCCTGTTTAAGCTGCTATGGTAT
This sequence comes from Rattus rattus, assembly GCF_011064425.1. NCBI lineage: Eukaryota > Metazoa > Chordata > Mammalia > Rodentia > Muridae > Rattus > Rattus rattus. Next base: position 146,947,727 of record NC_046156.1, on the reverse strand, counting down.
TTTAAAATAATAAACAGATACTAAATTAAACCATTTGAGCAATGAAGATAGAAAGAAGTGAATTGAGTGTACAAATTGTATCTTGTTTTTTGTATGAGAGCTTTAATTTCAAAATTCTTGTACTAAAATATATGATGATATATACATTTTATAAACATTGTAATTTGATATGTGGTTAATGTAAAAGGATGATTTAATTTTATTGGGATTTGGAAGACTATGTTCGATCTTCCAGTAGTGATTGCTGTTGTACTGGCTGGCTAGAAAAATTTGGAGAATTCTTTAATTTAAAGCCTTTATCCAGGAAATTCACTGAAATGTAAGCTAAAGCTAATCCATCAGGTGACAAAATGCCTTGTGAGCCTCATAATTGCAGGGCCTTCTTTAGTCATGTGCATACAATGAATAAATTACAGATCGGGAAGGTAGAAATGGGTGAGTAGGCTTTTTCCATCAACTTTACCACAATTTGATTCCTGCAGAACTTTCCTAAGCACATGAAAAACTTTCTTTTCACTCAAAAATAAGATACTCTTTCTCCTGTAACACAAAAAGTGTATGTATTCTGCACATTTCAAAATGTTCCCAGATACCTGTAGAAGGCTGTATTGACTTTTTTTCTGATATCATAGAAGATAGTTTACGGATGGTATCTTTGCCCTGTAATTTACATTTTACCCAATCTAATAACTTGACAAATGATTTAGTAGGTACCAGGTGAATGCATAAAAATAACACATGCAGCAGTTGTACTCCACAATGGGTTGATAAATTATTACATATTGTTAATGAGTAGATTATTAACATACTAATTATTATTGAGTTTCCTTGTTAAGTAAAATACATAGTAAAACTTTTCTTCTATATACATTAAATATTACATATTTAATGTCTATAACTTATCAAATGCTGGTAAAAGACTTTTTGAATGTCCTAAGAGTCTTTGTACACAATTCAAGCCACTGAATGCAAGTAGGAAACTAGCAATGAAATTAGATACAGTTACTTCAATACTTTATAAACTTTGATAAGCCTTCATTGAATTGTATTGTCAAATTCTTTCTTAATTTTACTTGATTTATAGATGCAATGCAAAACAGATTCTTTAACAAACATTTTTCTAAAACTAGGCGAAGACTTGATGGGAACCAGGTAATCTATCACCAAATCAATTTACCGTTTGTGATGACAGGTTTTTGTCTACATTCTTCTATGCACATTAGTTCTTTTATGGTGCAGCTCAGGAAATGGTAAAATTTACATGTCAATATTCACTAGTAAGCCACTAATGTAGCAAGGCCTAAAAATATGAAGATTCTCATGTCTTCAACAGTAGGGTCTTACGTTCAAGGTCTGGAGACTCCTACCAAGAGTATTGGTAATAATCTGTAAGGCTAATGTAAAACTCTGAAAGAATTCATTTAATAACAACTCAGAACAAGGTAAACCGTTTTTGGTTCTAGGATTTTATTTGCCAGCATGTGGTATCGAATTGAGATATCGTTAATTTTATGTGTGAGTATTGTGCCTGTGTATATGAACATGAACCACAAGCATACACAGTGCAAGGCTAGGTCAGGAGAGTGTAAATCCCTTGCTATTTGAATTGAAGGAAACTTGAGGCACCCTGTGATTGCTGAGGACAGAAACTAGAACTTCTGTAAAAGCAGTGAGTAATTTTAACCCCTGAGTCATCTTTCTAGCTTCTTACTTCACATTTCAGCCAAGATTTATTTGGTAACTTGGTATCAAAATTGAGGAAAAACTCACTGGTATACTGGCATACCAGTATTTCATGAGCAACTATTTAGACTTAGTTGGTATTCTGATTTGAGGAAAACAAGATCAAAGTTTTGCAATATTACTACTTTCAGTAGTCAATGAAGAGCAGTCTTCACTAAAGGCTCAAAAAGAAAGAAATTACTATAAAAAAAATGCTAGAAGATTGCAAATTTACTGAGCTCAGTTCTATTTCCTACACTCCAATGCCAACATTTCACTACCTCCAATCTGATTTCTCAAAGGATGATTGATGGTCGTTTTCAAGATAAAATCATTTGGACAACATATATAGTACCTTTGTGTCAGTGAGGAATTTATAGTAAGCATCCAAACATACTAAAGTTAAACCTATTTATTATCTATGGACAGCATCTATCATCTGTAATTTAACTATCATCTGTAATTCAAACTTCTAATCTATCATTTGTAATTCAAACTTCATGTCTGAATGTGGTTTGCCATTATTGAATTAGATTGTTATTTCATTAGATTGATATTGTGAGGCACATATAAATTAGAATTAATAGAAAACTTAAGGTTAGAATGACCCTTTAAGAATATGCTCTTTTTATTACACAGTGCTTTCTTATGATAAGTTCTTCAGAGATCGCATGGGAGGTGATTTTCAGGCTTCATAGTCAATTCTTTATTTTTCTACTAACTATTTGAAGGACATGTACTGTTGTAAGTGGCTAACTTTCTACTCTTATGATAACCCCACGCAGAGACATACCAGCTCCGAGATACCTGAATTTGAGTGACTATGGACAGCATTTATTATCAGCGTCCTTTGTTGCTCCATGTGTGTCGACTTTTTCTACAAATTTACTTTTTAAAATGCTCAATTCGGATATGTTATGTCTCATGTTCTTTAATACATTAATAGCATATTCTATGTACATTTTTACAAATTGAAATTTTTTGAAGAAATAAGAATACTGGCACACAATATAAATGTCTATTTTATGTGATTAAATGTGTTTTCTATTTCTCCCACTTTACAGTCTAACTTTCAGACTGCTAAGGTGTTTTATTTTAATTTTACATTTTTTTACTGACATTTCTTCTTTCGTGTGTGTGTGTGTGTGTGTGTGTGTGTGTGTGTGTGTGTGTAAAGGACACGTGTCAAAGTGTGAGAACAATTTTGGGGAATCTAGGTCTCCTATTTTGTGGATTCAAAAGATGGGACGTTGCTCTTCAGGCTTGGATGAGAGCATATTAACACTTTGAGCCGTCTGCTTGTTCTGATAGTACCTTCTAATAATGGCATCTGTTTAAATGTACTATGGAATATGAAAATAGGATATTATTTATTTTTAATTCCCTGCTTCTTCATACCCAATAAGATAATTTAATTGGTCAAACTCATTTTTCTATTGTTGAAGAAATATATTTTCTTCAGTTTAATCTATTAATATAAATAAAAAGAAATTCTTGTTAAAGGATCTAAAGCATGATTATCTCTATGGCCCTAGAGAGAGAAGGAAACCATAGTTTCTATGCATCGTATTTTTTCCAAAAATAGGTTTTTAATTTACTGAATTGTCTTTTTTTATTAATTGATTTTTATGCTAAGTATCACTAGAGCCAATTTGTTTCCTTCACTTATTTTTTTCTGCTCAGCCATTCTCTGTGGGTCCTACGGTTTCACAATGAACAATGCTACATTTATTTGCTGACTCAGAAATCCTTTGATTGGAAGTAAGGTTGAAAGTAACAGCTTAGGCGAGAACACAAAGAAACACAAATAATAAAATATTGCAAAGAAAAGTCTTATTTATTCAAAATCAATTTTGCTGTGTTGTTTATGATGGTACACATATCAGCTTTTGGCTTTTAAAGATCTATTTACAATGAACTGAGTGGCACACATTCATAATCAACGGGGAGGCTGATAAGATCTTCTGAGCCTAAGAGTCTAAGACAATCACAGTTAGCATAATATAAACTTCTTCCAAGCAAGCAAATAAATAAGGAAATAGATAAATAAACAAATGAATAATTAAAAGGCAAACTGCATTCAGAGTTCTAAGATTGGATATTTGTATGGAAACCAAAGAGACTTTGACTCTTCAAGTAATCATGAGAAGAAAGACACACACACACACACCCACAAACACACACACACACAGAGAGAGAGAGAGAGAGAGAGAGAGAGAGAGAGAGAGAGAGAGAGAGAGAGGCAGAGAGAGAGACAGAGAGAGACAGAGAGACAGAGAGAGACAGAGAGACAGAGAGAAATAGAGACAGAGACAGAGAGAACAGACTCAGAAAGACAGAGAAATATGGATATTGCATTCCTAATTTTACAGCACAACACAAAATTATACGACCTAAACTGCATGATACTGGCTCATAAACAGACACATACTGTAATTGAATGGAAAAGAGAGTACAGAAATATACCACAAATACATAGTTGCTGCACGAATTTTTCTGGGAATCACATTCTATTAACCTAGAATAGAAAAGGCTATGACAATGGCAAAATGGCCCCATCCAAATCCAGCATACTAAACAAATGAGAATTCTGGGGTTATTTAGAGGTACCATGTGCTAATTACAGAAATGCTGATAGATCCTTACAGATGCTTGTTCAGATGCCAAGAAGCTGTACCTCTAGAGAGCTCCCAAATTCCCAACAATATTTAGCATCTTTGAGCCCTGAGAAAGTCCTAATCCTCAGCAAATGTGAGATATTCATGGACCTTCTACTTTCTTTCAGGAGGAGAAGCTAGTGGGCCCTATCACTGATGGTCTCCTGCAGCAGTTTACAAGTACTCTAATTCAGGATGGTAATCATCTGATCCAAATCCAGTGTATCACACACACAATGCTACATATCTTAGCTGTGGATGGAGTGATATTTTCTTCCACTTGAGACTGAACAGGATGACTATGCCATAGCAAATATCACTGCAATAGCTTCAGCACCTACGAAGATATATATAAGGCCAACTCAGTGTAAAAGAAGATCCTCTGACCAAAGGGCCACCCAGACTAATCCAACCTATTTTCATACTACAGACGCACAAGCCAGGCTTCTTAAAGACTCTCTTATTTCTTATCCAAAATCTTCCCTCAGTTCAAATTGTTCAAAGGCACAGTATTCTCTATTTTCTCTACTATCATTGTCTCCTGTAGGAAGTAATTATTAAGGATCCATTTCATGTGCATGCTGAATCATGGAGTTTTTCTTCTTGTATATTAAAATTGGGACCTTATAAATGAATTAAAGTGAAGACATGACTGCACTAAGTTATGGTTGAATAGGTTTTAATTGTAGATGTGGGGGAGAGTAGATCCGGACGTATCTGGAGAACAGATACATCCAGAAGAGAGGAAAAAAATGTAGAGGACTAAAATGGCCAGGAGAATGTACTGAGTCATGACATGAGAAAGAGTGGGAGAGCAGAAGAAGAGATAGAGAGCAAAGAAGACCCAGAGGGCCAAGAGACCAAAGGGGGTGAATGACCTTTGCAGTTATATAGGATTATATAGGGTTATATGGGAATGAGAATATGGAGGAAGAGATACCCATGAGCAGGAGTTTAGGGTAGGGGCAGAGTAAGAAGAGCAGACAGGAGCAATTATAACTCTATGAGCTTGGAAGCCAACATGTGCTTTAGTGTGCTAGTAGGCCATTTGTTGCCACAATTACCCATTGGTTATAAGCTTCTTTTAGTCCAGATGAAGAGATCGTCTAGGATTTCTCTCTTTTCTTTCCTCATACTTGTAGGATTTTTCTCATGGAATTTAAATTTTGGATCTCAAGCAGGGTTTTGGGCTAAAAATATAACTTTTTAAAATTCTTCTTCTTATTATTTATTTCTTTTTCTTTTTTTTTATACTCCAGATTTTATTCCCCTCCCAGTCCACCCTCTGACTGTTCCACATCTCATACCTCCTCCCAGACCCACCTGATTCCATGATGATGTTCCAACCCCACCAACCCTACAATATGTATAAACACTCTGGGGCCTCCAGTCTCTTGAGGGTTAGGAGCATCTTCTATGACTGGATAGTGCTCTGCTATATATGTGTTGGGGGCCTCATCTCAGCTGGTGTATGCTGACTGGTTGGTGGTCAAGTGTCTGGGAGATCTTGGGGATCCAGGTTAATTGGTCCCCCTACAGAGTTGCCCTCCTCCTCAGCTACTTCTATCTTTTTCTTAATTCAACCACTGAGATCAGTAACTTCTGTTCATTGGCTGGGTGCTCATATCTGCATCTGACTCTTTGAGCTCCTTGTTGAGTCTTTCAGAGGGTAATCATGATAGATCAGTTTTGTATATTCCATAGCCTCCATAATAGTGTCAGGCCTTGGGGCCTCCCCTTGAGCTGGATCCCACTTCGGGCCTGCCCCTGAATCTTCAATTTCCTAGACTCTTCTCCATTTTTAGTGCTGTAGTTTTATCAGACAGGAAAAATTATGGGTCAGAGTTTTGATTGTGTGATAATAATACCATCCCTCATTTGATGCCCTGCCTTTCTGCTGAGGTGGGCTCTAAAACTTCCCTCTCCCCACTGTAGGGCATTTTATCTAGGATCCTCCCTTTGAGTCCTGAGAGCTTCTCACCTCCCAGGTCTCTGGTACATTCTAGAGGGTCCTCCCAACCTCCTACCTACCTCCTGAGGTTGCCTGTTGCTATTCTTTCTGCTTGCCCTCAGGGCTTCAGTCCTTTTAACCCACCCAACACCAGATAATGTTCTCCTCCCCCTTCCCCTTTTATTCCTAGATCCCTCGCTCCCTTCCACTTTGTGGTTGCTTTCTTCTCCCTTCCAAGTGGGACTATGGCCTCCTCTCTTGTACCCTTCAGCTTCTGACCACTTTGAGTTTTGTGGACTTTATCTTGGGTATTCTGTACTTTGTGTGTGTTTGTGTGTATGTGTGTGTGTGTGTGTGTGTGTGTGTGTGTGTGTGTGTGTGTGTGTGTGGCTAATATCCCCTTGTTAGTGAGTACATACCATGAATGCACTTCGGGTCTGAGTTACCTTACTCAGGATAATATTTTCTAGTTGAATCCACTTGCTTGTAAAACTCAGGATACCCTTCTTCTTAATAGCTGAGTAGTTCTGCATTGTGTAAATGAACCACATTTTCTGTATCTATTCTTCTGTTGTAGGACATCTGGGGTTTTTCCAGTTTCTGGTGTTCACCAAAAGGAGCACTATGAACATAGTGAAACAAGTGCTCTTGTGGCATATTGGGGTATCTTTTAGGTATATTCCCAGGAGTGGTATTGCTGGGTCTTCAGGTAGATCTATTCCCAATTTTCTGAGGAACCTCCAAATTGATTTCCAGAGTGGTTGTAACAGTTTGCAATCCCATCAGCAAAGGAGGAGTGTACCTCTTTCTCAATCCTAGCCAACTTGTGTGGTCGGTTGAGGTTTTCATCTTAGCCATTCTGGAAGGTGGAATCTCAGGGTTGTTTTGATTTGCATTTCTCTGATCATTAATGACTTTGAACATTTCTTTAGGTGCTTCTCAGTCTTTTGAGATTCCTCTGTTGTGAATTCTCTGTTTAGATCTATATCTCCTTTTTTGATTGGGTTGTTTGGTTTTGTGGGGGTGGTTAGCTTCTTGAGTTCTTTATTTATTTTGGATATTAGCCCTCTATCAGATGTGGGGTTAGTAAAGGTTTTTTCCCAATGGGTTATTGATTAGTCTTATTGACTGTATCATTTGCCTTACAGAAAGAAGCTTTCCAGTTTCATTAGGTCTCATTTATCAATACTTGATCTTAGAGCAAGACCCATTGGAGTTCCGTTTAGGAAATTTCCCCTGTGCCAATGAGGTCAAGGTCCTCTTCTATTTTCTCTTCTATTAGATTCAGTGTATCTGGTTTTATGTTGAGGTCCTTGCTCTACATGAACTTGAGCTTTGCACAAGGTACCAAATATGGGTCCATTTTCATTTTTCTACATATAGACAGCCAGTTAGATCAATGCCATTGTCCTTATGACCTGCCAACCATACAAGTTAAAACACACACACACACACACACACACACACACACACACACACACACTATTTACCTCATTCTTTTTTAACCACTTTTTGCCACTTCAGTTTATAGAGAAATACAGAGTCTCTGCATGTCTTTTCTAACTGTAATTCCTCCTTTGCATAATAAATTTCTTTGCCTTTCCTTAGTTATACATCTTATCATCTGAAGTAGAGACCTACTATTACTAGCATATCTTGATTATTGTCCCATAAACACTACTATATAATTACTTTTGACATTTGTTCTCTAGTTTTTCTAATTCTTTCATTTTGAGGGTGTCCATGTACTTGGCTTATAGGCTCTTCTTAGTCATGAAAATGTGTCACTTTAGGGAATGAGGACTCCCTGAATCTCCACTGACACTGTCTTAAGATGCATTAGTCTCTGAACTCCAATAGCAGAGATTATACAAGTACTATTATAAAATTCATCACATACCCTACAAGGAAGGACAGCCATATTGATACTGGCTCTGTACATCTACTAGGTGCCTCAAATCTACTTGCAACATAACAGTCATTATCGATAACTATCTTGTTTGTTTTCAGGCACCAAGTGGGAAGTAACATTTCTTGGTCAGCTCACTACACATAGAAGTGATAAACAATGAAAAATGAAACAATTCCACTGAAATTCAATTCATTAGTAGATAAGTCTAAGAGGGTTTTTTTGTAGTAGCATAGATGAAGAACTACCATGGGAGCATATTATGCAAAATGAAAATGAGATAAACTGAGAAAGACAAATATTTTATTGTTCAACCTGTAAAATATAAAAAAATAGGATTGAGAGAAACAGAAGAGTGATTATTGCAAGGAAGTTGTAGTGAAAGAACTTGAGAAAAGTAAATGTAAGTTTCAGGAATCTGAGGCGTGAGTTTTGAGGTTCTAATGAACAGCACAGTGAAGACAGTTAATGAAATCAATATCCTAAAATTTCCAGTAAAATAATAGTATGCTAGAGCAACACATGTGATATTTTCCACATGGGTATCTAGGGGCGTAATAGAAGTGTTTACGACTTTGATTGTGGTATTCACTGAATAATACACAGGCACATCAAATCTTCATATGTGATAATCATATACAAAATTATATGTGTCTATCTGTTGAAAGAATATTCAAGTTATTTTCTTTTTAAAATTAATTTATTCATCTACATTCCAAATGTTATCTGCCCCCATTTCCAGTCCCCTTCCTAGATTTCTTCACCCTACTTCCTCTCCTCTTTGCCTCTGAGAGTGTGTTCCCCCACTCATCCACTCACGCCACCCAACCAGAGGCAAACAAAACACTCATTTGTGGAAGGATATAAATATAGAGAAATATGGTGCATGGTAGAAATGATGGATCATGGAATCCACAGAGATAAGGAATGAAGTAGTGTATTTATCCCATGAAAGGAAAACATATCAAATGTAGTTCACACATTTAATCCCAGCACTCTACAGACAGATGCAGGCAAATTTTTGTGACTTCAAGGTCAGCCTGGTCTTCAGGGCAAGCAAGTTACACAGTGAAAATCAGTTTCAGAGAGAAAAGGATGGGGGAGGGGGGTGAGACAGTGAGACAAAGAGTCAGAGACCGAGACAGGACAGAGACAAGAGACAAGCCAGAAAGAGATGAAAATAAGGATCAGGAGGGGGAAGAGAAGACAAAGGAAGAGGAGAAAGTAGCAGCCCAATTCTCTGAAAAGAAAAAGTCAAATGGGAACTCCTGTGTCTTGTGCTGAACATTGAAGTGTTTCTTTATTGCTTTTCATCTTTCTCAAATACATCTTAAACTTCTATAGAAAATTCTGTCCCAGTAGTCATTTCAAAACTACAATTTACAAAATAACTAGTAATTATAATTAAGAATCTTTATTTTATTAAATCATCTACATGGGTATAATCTTGTCTTAATTTTAAAATGTTGTCATAATGTCTTAAATTATTTCTTAAGAAAAAATGCATGAAATTGCTACTCATTAGTTAAATGTTATTTCCATTGTATTTAGTGGACTGTGGAGGAAGTAGCATGGAGTAGTCTACTGGGTCAAGATGTTTCAGTCAATGAGGAGCCTCTTTTAGGAAGTTGATCTTATGTACTGCGCTATGCAACGTGAATAGCAGCTTCCTACACATTCATTTTCATCCTGTTTATTGTGTATGTCATTTTTCTCTTGTGCTTGATATAATATTGTGCTATTTTTGAGCATGATTGCTATACAACCAATGGGTTGTATGCTTAAAAACATATTATTTAGTCTTGCATTATAAAACATACAGGGTCTATTTTTCAAATATAGCATTTAAAATTTCCCAAAATGTCTTTCTTAAATATACTTCTGTAGATATAATATGTGATACAGTAATTTCACATATTGTAATCTCATGTACAGTTAAACATATTTTATGATTAATCTTGTTTTGCTCCTGTATAAAACTTTTGCATAATATAGCTTAATATAGTAGCAGACCAAAACGGCTTATTATTCACACTGTTTTTAGATCTATGTGCAACTTAATTTTAGGTAAGAGAATAAATGTGACAAACCAATTGATGCTAAAAAATTTATCTAAATACTCAAAATACATTACATATTTGATGCCCATTTTTGATTTCACAATTTAAGTTGCATTCATCTCCTTAAAATTCATTCAATATTTTGTTCTTTAGTAGTTTTCCATTATAACAGTTATGGCTGAGATTGAACAGGAGAAAGCTAAACTCGAAATAAGTAACTTGAAAATGTAAAAGGTTTGTGGAAGTTTTTAATCAAAGAGTTTTGAATGGGTTCTAATTCATTGCAAGATTCCTTTTAAGTACAGTTCTCTGAAGAGCCTGGCCATTATTTCTCTCATCCAATCTTATATATAAGTTCTTTGTGGACAGAATCTTAACTTTTAATGAGAGATGTAAAGGAGGACTGGAGACAGAGGCACATGTATAAAACGATGATTAAATATGAAGTACGTGGGAAAGTCTTTCATGTGGAGCTAGGATGGATAGATTGGAGCTATTGTTTCAATGTTACAAAGCATTCTGCTTTTCATTATGAACTAAAAAGATCACAAAATTATTTATTTGTGAGGGAGTTAAATTTAAAACTGAAACTGACTTCATTAAATTATTTCACATATGTGTGTCCTTAAACATGTCTATTATTACTTAAGGCACTGGGATTATCATGGAAGAAACCTTCATGACTCTATCTTACTTAAAACTTTCTACCTTCTCCATACACATGCATAACATATAGTCTATAAAATAATGTATGCTTAAGTAACATAGTATCTTAATTTCCAGCAATGTTCCGATATTGGGAAGATTCATTATGACCACAGAACGTTTTTGTAAAGGAAAGTATCTAATTGGGACTTGCTTGCATTTTCAGATATTTCGTCCATTGTTTGCATGGTAGAAAGCATGGTGTCACACCAGCAGACATGGTGCTGGAGAAGGAACCGAGAATTCTATATCCAGATATGCAGGCAGCAGGAAGAAAAAGCCTGGCCTGCCTCAGATAATTTAAATCTGAAAGCCTATCCCCAAGGACACCTTTGTTCAACAAGGCCACACCTTGTAATCCTTTCAAACAGTGCTTTTCCCTAAGTATTTTAATAAATGAAACGTATGAGAGTTGTTCAGATTTTAAGTATACCATTATTTAAAGGTCAGTTAAAAGTCTGAAATATAGTTATATTTTAAAGTGTGACTTTCTAGAATTTATTACAGTTTTCTAATTTTACATCAGTGTTCTTCAAAAACATGTATTGATGTGAGAATGATTTCATTAATTAAAGTGACAGGGAACTGTGTAAGACTCACGTTGCATAATCATTCATAATTGTTGTGGAAAGGAAGGTTGTGATCTTCAATCTTATTGCCATTAAGAGAATAGCATGAGGTTTAAAAGCTGAGCTCTGATATTATTGCCATGATGTACTATTAAATCTTTTCAAATCAAGAATGTCTAAGCCTTCTTTATCATATAGTAATATGTCTGTAATTATGAGGCAACTGATTATACTTTATGTGATAAGAAGTTAAATGTATATTAGAAAAAATTCACATCTGAAAATAATTAACTATTCAGCATACATAAATGAAAATTTCTAAATGTAGGCTTTCATCAGCCTAATATATAAGCAGTTTGGAGAATTAGGCTTTTATGTTCTGAATCCACATGAACACTGACTACATAGTTATAATAATAATGGATACCTTCATTACCCTAGACTGTGAAATGCCCACAGTGATAAATGAAGGCTGATTTTACAAAGAGGTCCCAGATGTGAAATAAGTATATATATATATGCACTTTTCACCATGTTTAGAAATTAAATAACTTATAACTTGTATAATATTATATTTTATAAACTTGTAATAAAACCATTTAGCTATTTTTCTCATATGAAATGTTTTTCAAGTTTGGTTTGGCTTGGTTGTTTCTAATTGAGAATTTGGTACATATGCATAATGTGCTTATTATTAAATTTCTTCCTCATTCCCTCCCCTTCATTTCCTCTTTTTTTCTCATCTTTATTAACTTGAGTATTTCTTATTTACATTTCGATTTTTATTCCCCTTCCCGGTTTCCAGGCCAACATCCCCCTAACCCTTCCCCCTCCCTTTCTTTATGGGTGTTCCCCTCCCCATTCTTCCCCCATTACAGCCCTCCCCGCAACAATCACATTCACTGGACGTTCAGTCTTGGCAGGACCAAGGGCTTCCCCTTCCACTGGTGCTCTTACTAGGCTATTCATTGCTACCTATGCAGTTGGAGTCCAGGGTCAGTCTTTGGGTAGTGGCTTAGTCCCTGGAAGCTCTGGTTGGTTGGCATTGTTGTTCATATGGGGTCTCAAGCCCCTTCAAGCTCTTTCAGTCCTTTCTAAGATTCCTTCAACAGGGGTCCGTTCTCAGTTCAGTGGTTTAATGATGGCATTCGCCTATGTCTTTGCTGTATTCTGGCTGTGTCTCTCAGGAGCGATCTACATCCGGTTCCTGTTGGCCTGCACTTCTTTGCTTCATCCATCTTATCTAGTTTGGTGGCTGTATATGTATGGGCCACATGTGGGGCAGACTCTGAATGGGTGTTCCTTCTGCCTCTGGTCTAAACTTTGCCTCCCTATTACATCCCAAGGGATTTCTTGTTCCCTTTTAAAGAAGGAGTGAAGCATTCGCATTTTGGTCATCCTTCTTGAGTTTCATGTGTTCTGTGCATCTAGGGTAATTCAAGCATTTGGGCTAATAGCCACTTATCAATGAGTGCATACCATGTGTGTTTTTCTGTGATTGGATTACCTCATTTCCTCTTATATAAACCCACCATCTTTCATTATAAACTTCATGTTCTCTCTCTTGCTCTCTCTTGCTCTCACTCTTGCTCTTTGCTCTCGTTCTCTCTCATTTTGACACATTTACTAACTGGACCATGCAGACCTTTTAGCTGTCATATATGTAAATTAAAATGACGCCCTTCTTTCCCACAGACTGCCAAAAGTCTCTCAACTTGTACAGGGCTTCCTGAGCCCTGTCCATGCTATGATTAAAGCTGACTTAATCTTGTTCAAATCTTATGCCTGCAATTACTGACACTGTGGGACCATGCATTCAATAGCTCTGTTGTGTCCAATAGATAATAATTCATTTCAGACAATCATTACTTCTGGCTTTCGTTTAACAAATTCTGTGTTCCTCTTCCATTGTGATCATTGAGCCTTGGGAAAAGGAGTATGACATGTATGTCCCACTAAAAGTTGAGTACTCCTGTAACTTATTCTACATACAATGTTCTTTTTGGATCTATATTCATTGTATGTACTGACAAAATAAAATTCTCATATGAGTGTTAAGAGATGTTCAAATCTTTGTGTGTAAAATTAACACTTAGAGGTTTTATATTATGTTAATTTAACAAAATAATAGTAGTAGGTTCTATCTGAAAGCCTATGTCCAGTCCAGGTGTAGGTTCCTGATTTAATGATTGTGTCCAGAATGGGTTTCATCTTGAAGTGCAAACTTTAAATTCAATCAGAAATATTATGATTATTCCTATAACTTCCATGGTATTATTGTGTGAGTAGATATATCTTTCCAGGTCAGTTACTGTTTTAGCTTCCAATTAGATATGAGTTTTATATCTTAAATAGAAATTATAGGAATTTCTTAGCATCTGACATAGAATGTTGAGTATAGTGAATATTTACTCTAAATTATCATAATGAAATTATTTATCAACTAATAACAGTTATATAATTTGTAAACATATGAAAAAATAAATTGCTTATGCTTATACATTCTATATTTGTCAAAGTAAAACTCAAACATAGGAAAGAAAAACCTATTATTTGATCAGCTAGCTAAAAGCTTGGTATATACCTGGTCATCTATACATGATATTTTTGATGTTTTTTTCCCATGTTTGAGGTTTTCTGATTTTTCAGAGGTAATATAAAAATATAAATACTAACGTTTCCAATTAATTTCAATGTATGTTTGTTATACTACTTATCTAAATACATTTATTATGTGTGGACATTAATGTTATTTAGTTATATACTTTATTTTACAAGGAGCGATTTTAAACCCATTAGATGTAAGGTTAAAAAATCACTTAAAGGATTTTGAAATTTTGTCATGTGATATCAATGTTTATAATGGTTTATACACATAAGTATGCTTAATCTTCTATGTCTATATTTCACTATCCATCTTTCATGTATGTCTATCTTCAGTTTGTATTCTATTAAAAATAGTTTGTTTTTAAACATTTATTAATTTTATATACATGAGTACACTGTCACTGTCTTCAGCAATACCAGAAGAGGACATTGGATCCCATTACAGAGGTTGTGGTTGCTGAGAATTGAACTCAGGGCTTATGGGTTATCAAAATGGCCAGACCTGAGAGGTGATTCAGCAGGCTTAGATGACTGCAAGACAAGCTTGTTCACTGGAGTTTGATCACTAGAACTTACATAAAGATCTAAAGGTAACGAGCTTCATAAAATTATTTTCTGTGTGCACACACATATATGTCATGGCATATGACTGTAATGTAGAAATTAGGCTTTGTTCTGCCTCCCAGAAATAAGACTCAGACCCAAAATATATTTACAAATATCTTGGCCATATAGCTAGAGTCACCTCTAACTGCTTATAACGAAAGATAACTTATTCATTTTAATCTACATTCTGCTACATGGCTGGTTACCTGTGCTCAGGTACTCTGTGTGTGTCTCCTCACATCTTCCCAGGATGATCACCATGCCTCATTCTATTCCAGATGTTCCAACTCCCATTGCCTAACTAAATAATAGGCCATAGGCTCTTGAATTGCCAGGTGATGCATCCATACAATACACAATATATTTCTTTATACTCTAATACAATCATAGTACAATAAGAATAAGACAAATGGTTTCTGAGCTGATAGGATAGTAATTCCACCATAGAAGAGGCAAAAAAGAAAGAAATTTGAGAAGGTACCCCCTAATTTGTGATTTTGCAGGAAGAGTAAAAAGTTCAAGAGTCAGAAATCTTAGTAGTTTCAGTATCTAGGTCTCACCATTATCTGGTAACTATCAAAAAATGAGAATGTAGTTTCACAACTAGAAGTGCCATTTCCCTATTGTCGAAAAATTGAAGAAATTCCCTTTGTGATTCCAAAAATACATTCTCTACTGTAGACACACACGCGCACACACACACACACACACACACACACACACACACACACACAATGTTATAAATGGTGTCAATGCTTTGATCTTAACTCACATAGATTGTGTAAACTACAAATTGTAAATTAAAAGACTTGTATTTTTGTAGGCATTTAATGTGTGGTACTTCCCAAAATGGATAGGACAATATATATTGAGAAAGTAAAAAAATGTTCATGAACAGATAGATAGAGTATTGACTAGAGCAATGAAATTTTAATATGAGGCAGTTAATTGAATTTTGTTTTATTATGTGGGGCATTTTAATGTTGTCTGTACTCTAATTTTTGTAGGACTGAACATAATTGTGGCATAGTTGTTGAAATAGATGCTTGTGAATGAACGTGATGAACAAGAAAGGAATTTGCACAACAAACAAACATGCTAAGGTTAAAGCAGTATTAGCTATCAACCACAAGTTTTAATGACATGTGGCTGTATTACTATAAGATTTAAACTTACTCTTCAGACTTCTGCTCCTAGACATTAAAAATAGTTAAGCAGAAGTTATCATGATTCATGTTTAGGTCCTTTCCGAGAACATCTTGAAAGAACAAAGGCATATGTAATGGTAATGTCAGAAGCAGCACCCTAGAATATATGCTGGATGATACTGAATTCCAAAGGGCCAGTATTGAAGAGAGTGAAGTACCCAAGCATGTCAGGTAACATATAAAAATGATGGTGAAGAAAAGAAGAAATAAGGAAAGGACATAGAGAGGTTAGACGAAGAAAGGGAAGAAGAAAATGATATAATTACATTTTATTTTTTAACTTTCTTATAAAATATATTATTTTACTTATTTACATTTCAAACATTGTCCTCTTCTTGGTACCTCTTCTAGAAATACCCCATGCCCATCCCCTTTGCCTCTAGGAGTATGCTCCCCTACCCACCTACCCACTCAGAACTCATCCTCTAGCTTCCCCCTTCTCTCGGTTATCAAACCTCCACAAGACCAAGCACATCCACTTCCACTGAGGTGAGACAAGACAGTCCTTTGCTACATATGTAGCAGAGGGGGGAGGGAACAGGAGCAAGGACCAGCCAATGAACTATGAATACTTTTTGGTTGGTGGATGAATCCCTGGGAGCTTGCTCTAAGGGATCCAGTTAGTTGATACTGTTGTTATTTCTATGTGTTTGCAAACCCCTGCAGCTACTTCAGTCCTTCCCCTAACTTTTCCATAGGAATTCCCTGGCTCAACCCTACGGTTGGCTGTAAGTAAATACATGCGTCTGTCTCAGTCAGGTGCTGGCAAAGTCTCCCAGATGATATGCATGCCAGGCTTCTTTCTCCAATCACATCTTGGCATCAGCAATAGTGCCAGGGTTTGGCATCTGCTCATGGGATGGATCCCAAGTTGGAGTGTCCCCGAATGGTCTTTCCTCCAGTCTCTGCTCTAATTTTTCCCAGCATTTCCTTTAGACAGGAACAATTCTGGGTCAAAAATTTTGAGATGGGTAGGTAGCCCCATCCCTAGGTTGAGAGCCATATCCATCTACTGGAGGTGCTCTCTTCAGGTTCCATCTCCCCACTGTTGAAATTAAAAAAATATTTAGAATAAAAATGGAATGAATGAATCAATCAATGAGAAAGAGGAAGTGTGAAAGACAGTACTTGAACGGTAGACATCTAAAAAATTAGTCTTTTTATTTTGACAAAAAGATTTTAATTTTTTCTTCAAAACATCAGTGAACATATGAAAATGCCTTATACATTTAAATGGACCACATTTTATCATCTAAAGGGAATCCCATAGATGTGATGATAAAAGACTTTACTATGTACACAGAAGCATAATGATTCTCAGGGATAATGGAAGGTCATTCTTACATCATTGTATAGGAGTTTTGCTTAATTTCAAAATCGACTTAGCTCTTGTGTATCTGGCTACTTTATGCTGCTATAATAAAGAATATTTTAGTTTAAAAAATAAAGAGAAAAGAAAAAAGTTCCCTGTCTTTATAAATCCAGGAGCAGGTAGATAAATGAGCATCTTTTATGGTCGCTGGTAATGACAAAATTATAGATGTCAGAATGGCAAGAATAGATGATAAGAAATATATTCCAGAGTTTCACTTTAATAAAATAATCTTTTAGGAAGTCCCCAGGTGCTGACAAAGTTCCCTTCCAATGACAAATTCTCCAGTGAGTGATTTATTTCTATCCCAATATGGCCTCTTATTGGAGGCCCTATCACCACTTAGCATTGCTGCGTTTGATAGGGTTACTATTGCTCTGATAAAACAACATTGCTACAGCAAGTTGGAGAGGAGAATGCTTCTTTGAATTACACTTCCACATAACTGTTATTTACCGAGAAAGTTAGAACATGAACTCAAACAGAGCAGGAACCTCGAGACAGAGGCAGATGTGTCCACAGAGATCTGTTACTCACTGGGTTGCTCTACATGTCTTTCTCAGCTTGGTTTCTTATAGAACCAAGGACCACCAGCCTAGAGACATCAGGCACCACCCAACAATGGCATGGGTACACCACTATCAACTACTAATTAAGAAGATGCCCTACAGACTAGCAGCATGTTCTTATGGAGTTATTTTCACAGTTGCCATTTCTTCCTGTCAGGTTTTAGTTTGCATCAATTTGACATAAAATTCTCCAGTCCAACTGATATACTCTAGATTACTATTCTAACCTGTGCTACTTCAGGGTATAACCTCAAACTATTTTTATATCATGGCACACAAAAAACACTGCCCACAAACTGTATATACACTACAGCATCCAATAAGCTTCCCCCACAATCTATATTTATAACCTGGCATACAGTAAGTTCCTCCTACAATCTATATTTATACTTTAACACAGTGAATTTATTCCACAGTCT
This sequence comes from Rattus rattus, assembly GCF_011064425.1. Taxonomy (NCBI): domain Eukaryota; kingdom Metazoa; phylum Chordata; class Mammalia; order Rodentia; family Muridae; genus Rattus; species Rattus rattus. Next base: position 146,929,373 of record NC_046156.1, on the reverse strand, counting down.
AAAGAAGAGAAGAAATATCAAAGATCCGGAACCAATCAGAAAATATTTACCTGTTCCTATTTTAAATGTCCTTATGTTCTACTGGTTTAAAAGCCTAGGAGTCAATTCAGGTAACCATACCCTAGATGACTAATATGTATAACATTGGGGACATGGAGCATGAAGAGGCCACCTCCTATAGCCAAGCTACATGGAACAAGGACCCCTATGGAAGACCAACCCACCCACAAAACTTTCAACCCAAATTTTATACTGTCTGAAAGAAATTGGTGGACAAAGATGGAGCAAAGATTGAAGGAATGGCCAAACAATAACTACCCCAAATTAAAACCTTTCCTATTGGCAAGCATCAATCTCTGACATTATTAATGATACTCTGTTATACTTGCAGATTATGTCCTATGACAGGCTTTATCCAGCAGCTGACTGAAATAGACAGTTACAGTCAAACATTGGACAGAGGCTGACGACTCCTATGGAAGAGTTGGAGGAAGAACTGAAGGCCCTGAAGGGAATGGGAATCCCTCAGGAGGACCAACAGAATCAAATAGCCTGGACCTCAAGTAATCTCAAAGCCTTCTTAACTACCAACCAAAGACCACACATGAACTATAGTGAGGCTCCTGTCATATATGTAGCAGACTTGCACCTCAGTCTCCATGTGGGCCCCCCAACAACTGAAATGAAGGTTTTTTCTAAAGTTGTAACCAGATTGCCATACCAGATTCCAACAGTGCTGTCTTGTCTGCCCTCAAGTTTGGGACATATTCAGTTGGGCTCAACCCTCTCAAAAGAGAATGGGAGGGAATATGGAAGATGGTCTCTGTGAGGTTGGGAGAAGAAGGTGTTGCATCATTTGAGATGTAATTAAATAAGTTAATATAAAAAATAAATTAAACTAAGTAGATATTTATATATTTCAGTCTGTGTATATTTTTATAAACATGTATATTATAAATGTTTAAAATATAGCATGAGTAATTGGTTATTCTGCCAAATATTAAAAACCTTCAGATTTTATTTTGCTTCATTTCATTGTCAAAATAAAATATTTTTGTTCAAAGTTGAAAATCAATATGCTCTATATATATGAAAAAGGAAATTTGAAGACAGAAATTTGGATTTGCTTTGACACTATTTGGGAAATGTTTAGTGGGTTATTCGCGGGGAATGTAAATAATTGTCTACATATCCCAGATAGGGGACTGAATAAAGACCAGCTCAGTGATGGCACCAAAGTATGACTTAGTGAAGCAATGAGTCCATAGGGGTTACTAGAAGGAATATGAATGAGAGGAAAGGGAGTGACCTCAATGCAGCTATGTCACATCAGCATCCAATAATCCCAACCCAGCAGATGTCATGCTCCTAGCAGGAATGCTGGAGCTCTAGACCACATCCCCTTCAGACAGAGTAGCACCTGGCAACATAGCTTCATAGCAGTCCTTACTCCTCATGTGACCTAAGAAAAGGAAGGATTTTTGAGTTCTTTATTGCCAGAATATTAAGGAGAATGATTTTAAAATATTCTGTGTCTGAATGTGCTTCCTCCATAATGGAATTCCCTAAGAACATGGGAATTAACATTATACTGCTGTCATCATTCTTTTTTAAAAATGGTCTCTTTTATATTTTATTCCTCTGATTTTAATTTAAATAATTTTTTGATATAATATATTCTTATTATGGTTTCCCATGCCCCAACTTTTCCAAGATCCTCCCAACTCCTGCCCCATCCCAATCCATACATTCTGTCTTTCATTAGAAAACAGGCATATAAATAATATTAATGGAATGAGATTAAACTCAAGCAAACAAATGAACAGAAGAAAAATAGCAAAAGTAAAAGCACAAGAAACCCAGAAAGACACAGACACAGTCAGATACACACACACACACACACACACACACACACACACACACACACACATTCATATACACAGAAATCCCATAAAAGGATAAAACTTGAAGTGATAATGTATATGCAAATGACAGGTAAAGTTAAAAAACATTGTTTTGCCAAGGTCTTGAGACAAAGGATCTCCAAAGATGTTATTGATTTCATTTTGTGCTGGCCATCTACCGGTAGACGTAGAATCTGCCCTTAAAAGTGATTTGTGTTTCCACTGAGAGTCTGTTTTCTTGGTTTTTTGGTTTGTTTGTTTTGTTTTTTGTTTTTTTTTTAAATTAATTGTTTATTTGTATATAGTTAAGAATTGAAGATAGCTTCTGGTATGAGATGGGGGCTATCATTCACTTCTGTCACAGTTGGGACCCCATCTCGTGAACTTGTTCAGGTCCTGTGCATACTTCCGTGGTCTCTATAAATTCATATGTGCATGGCTCCTGCTGTGCTTAGAAGTTCTTGTTTTCTAGATGTCCTTCAATTTCACTGTGTCTTAAAAATCTTTCCACTTTTTGTCTACAGAGATATCGGAGTTCTGAAAGAAGGGGTTTAATATAGACATTCTATTTAAGACTGAGTGTGCCATGATATTTTTTTTCTTTCATTTAAGTAGTGTGGCTGAGGGTCACTCTATGTGTTTCCATCAACTGCAGAAGCAAGCTTCTTTGATGATAACTGGTCTAAAATTACAGTAAAATATTCTTTAGAAGTCATTTTATAGCTGTATTCCTTTAACAAAACAACATTTTCTGGTTTTCTCATGGGTCTATGGTCTAACTAGTCTCAGATTGTTGGCCACAGAGCACTGTTAGGAATGTTCCAAGTCCTGGAAGAGGCCTTAAATGCAACAAGATATTAATTTTGTGTCACTACTGCAATAGGTCATAAGGTTTGAGACACTAGCATTTTGCAGGCAGGTTATCATTCAAAGGTTATCATTTGGTAGTTTACATAGTACCTTCTAGAAATATGAAGGATAATCTGTAGGGATAAAGGCTCTATGTGGGCATCATCTTGACTCCTCTGTGTTCAATGAGTTGAGTAGTTTCTATCTTTAGCAATAGGGCCTTACAGTCAGTTTGTAGAAAGCAACCAGTCTTGCAATACTCTGGATTCTTTGGGAGTTCTTTGGAAAATAACTGGATTATTAAATTATTTTGGACACAAGAAGCTTCATTTAGTATGAAAAACTTCTGGTCAGTGCTCCAAGTCACCCTTTATTTATTTGTTTTATCTAGACCCACTTAATATATGTAAACATTTTAGGAAGCTTCTACTGTATTAAGATCACATAGGATACCTCATTTGGAATTTTAGATTTATCTCCATTTCTATATTCCCTCTTTCATCACTTTTCTCTCCCCAACACTTATTAATTCTCTAATTCTGTCCTCATCAGTTTCATCTGTAACTATTTATTTAATTTCTTCTTCTTAGGAGATCCATACCTTCCTCCAGCCCCTTATGCTATACTGAACCTCTGAGGTTTAATGGATTGTAGCCTTTTTACAGAAGATTTTACAGCTAACATCCAAATATGTATAATATTTGTCTTTTTGAGTCTAAGTTACTTTACTTAGGATAAGCTTTTCTAGCTCTAACCATTTGCATATAAATTTCATGATTCCATTTTCTAATGGTTATATGCCTAAGAGTTACATATAGCAGGCTTTGGAGGTAGATTTATTTCCAGCTTCCTGAGGAACTCCCACTACTGTGGTAAAATATGAAAAGCTTCTTCTATCCCACACTAGTGCCACATGGCATCTGTAGGAAATTTTATCTCAGTCAACAGTGTCCCACCCACTAAGCTCCATACCTTATCACACTGCCAATGTCTACTTTCGAAGCCTGGCAACAATCTCACTACCTACTTAGTTACCAATGCAGGTTGTCCCATGCTAGACATACACATCCCAATTCCATGGCAGGCCCAGTGTGTCTAGCTACTACACACTCTCTTGAAATCAATTAAATCACGACATGAAAGAACATACAACACATTAACCTCCTATCCAATTGATAAGATATAACTGCTCACCTAAATTAGATATAGTTTGCTCATCTAGACATACAAAATCCTACATACATCCTTCTTTTAAGAATAGTCATAACAACCTGTAAATGAGCAGAAAGAAATCTTAACATCTGCCTCCATGCTCTCTTGGCTGCTCCCCCTCTCCCTCACTCAGGTCTCCTCCTCCTCAAAAACTTTTCTCCCACCCATCCTTCCTTTTCATCCAATGACAACGTTCATTCTATCCTGTACCTGACTTCATCTGCATAATGTCATCAACCTATATTCCCACACTGATTCCATTAGTGGGTGCACAAGTTTGCAATTCCAGTCAGCATTAGATGGTTGTTTCTCTTGCTCTATGGGCTCATCAATATGAGCGGTCTTTTGTTATAATGATCTTGTCCATAATGACTGGTGTCAGATAAAATCTCTATAGATGTTTCTTAGAAAATGGAGTCTCCATGGAGACAGGGTGGGCAAGGAAGAGATATGGGATGTGAGCCAGGAGGGGAATAAAATCTGAAATGTGAAAGATAATAGAAAAGAAAAAGGAAAAACAAGTAATAAAAATGTATTTTAGTTAAAGAAAAATGAAGAAGAAATTGGAATTGGGCACCTTCAAGATTCTATCTCTGTCAGGAGCAGAGCCTAGGGTCTGTTTCCATACCCACAAAGTTCACACTCAAGTTGAAGCTTGACTCCCCAGGTATTTTGACACATCCAGGAGCACAGGCAAGACTCCCAAACCCTGTTCCAATACTCTGCATACTGGGACCCCTGAAACCTCTGGACACTGATTCCCCATCCATCCAGAGACCCACATACTGTTCAGTTTCCACGTCCACCAAGAGCATAGACATGTCTCTGGATTCCTACCCACTCAGCCCAATGTCCAGTTACAACTTGAATCCCCAGGTATTCATACATCCAGGGTCACAGGATGACAGAACCAGAGGTTCCCAGGAAGGACAGTCTCCAGTCAGAGACAGGGAGGCCAGATAATGCCAGAGATAACCAGATAACAAGGGGCAAGCATAAAAACATAAGCACCAGAAACCAATTTGATTTGGCAACATCAGAACCCAGTTCTCCCAACACATCCAGTCCTGGATACCCCAACACACCTATAAAGCAAAATTCAGAACTAAATTCTCATTTCATGAAGATGATAGAGGACTTTAAGAAGGAAATAAAAACTCCCTTAAAGAAATACAGGAGAACACAAGTAAACAAGTAGAAGCCCTTAAAGAAGAAACATATTAATTCCTTAAAGAAATACAAGAGAACACAATCAAACACGTGTAGGAATTGAAGAAAACTCTCTAGGATCTAAAAATGGAAATAGAAACATTAAAGAAAACACAAAGGGAGATTGTCCTAGAGATGGAAAACCTAGGGAAGACCAGAAGTCACAGATGCAAGCATCACAAACAAAATATAAGAGATATAACATAGAATCTCAGTGGTAGAAGATAGCATAGAAGGCATTGACCCAACAGTCAAAAAAATACAAAAAGGAAAAAAAGCTCTCATTTCAAAACATTTAAGAAATCCAGAACACAATGAAAAGACCAAACCTAAGAATAATAGGTATAGAAGAGAGTGGAGATTCCCAAGTCAAAGGCCCAGCAACCATCTTTAACAAAATTATAGAAGAAAACTTCCGTAACCTAAAGAAAGAAATGCTCATCAACATACAAGAAATCTACAGAACACTGAAGAGATGGTATCAGAAAAGAAATTTCTCATGTCATACCTCATGTCACATAATTAAAATATCAAATGTACAGAACAAAGAAAGAATATTGAAAGTAGTAAAAAAAAAAAAAAAGTTCAAGTAACACGTAAAGGCAGACCTATCAGAATTCTAACAGACTTCTCAACAGAGAAAAGAGCAAAAATCCTGGCCAGCTGATATATACACCCTAAGAGAACAAAATGCCATCCCAGGCTTTTATGTCCAGCAAGACTAGCAATTACTGCATATGGAGAAGTCAAAGTATTCCAAACAAAAGCCAAATTAAAACAAATCCAGCTCTACAATGGATAATAGAAGAAAAAATCCAACACAATGTGGGAAACTACACCCAAGAAAAAGCAAGAAATCAATCTTTTCACATAAAACTCAAAAGAAGAGAAACACACAAACATAATTCCACTTCTAACAACAAACATAAGAGAAACCAACTCATTGGTGCTAATACCTCTCAAAATCAATGGACTCAACTCCCCAATAAAAAGACATAGGCTAAAAGACTGGATACATAAACAGAATCCAGCAGTTTGCTGCATACAGGAAACACATCTCAGTAACAAAGACAGTTATACCTCAAAGTAAAAAGATGGGGAAAATTATTCCAAGGAAATGATCCCAAGAAACAAGCTTGTGTAGCCACTCTAATATCCAACAAAATGGATATTAAAACAAAAGTTATCAAGAAAGGTGGGGAAGGATACTTAGACACTCATAAAAGGAAAAATCCACCAGGATGAACTTCAGTTTTGAACATCTCTGCCCTAAATGCAAGGGCAGCCACATCTGTAAAAGGAATGTTACTGAAGCTCAAAGAACACATTGAACCTCAAACAAAAATAGTAGGAAATTTCAGCACCCTCTATCAATAATGGACAGATCATGGAAACAGAAACTAAAGAGAGACACGGAGAAACTAAAAGAAGTTATGAACCAAATAGATTTAACAAATATCTACAAAACATTTTGAATTAAAAGAAAATAATATACCTTTTTAGCACCTCATGATGCCTTCTCAAAGTATGAATATATACTCAGAAACAAAACAAACCTCTACAGATTTAATTCATTAATTAAATTAATTGAATTTATCCCATGTACTCCATCGAACCACCATGGACTAAGGCTGGTATTTAATAGCAAAAAAAGAACAGAAATCCCTCATATATGTAGAAGCTGAACAACTATCTACTCTATTATAACTTGGTCAGTGAAGAAATAAAATTTTTAAAAAAGACTTTTTTTTTTAGAATTTAATGAAAATGAAGGCACAACATACCCAAACTTTTGGGACACAATGGAAGCATGCTAAGAGAAAATCTCATAACTCTGAGTGCCTCCAAAAAGAAAATGGAGAGAACAAACACTTAACAGCTTGATAGCCCACCTGAAAGCTCTAGAACAAAGAGAAGCAAATACACCCAAGAGGAGTAGATGGCAGGGAATAATCAAAGAATCAACAAAAACAGGACTTGGCTCTTTGAGAATATTAAGTCTAGCCCTTAGTCAGACTAAACAGAAGGCACAGAGACAGTTTCCAAATTACAAAAATCAGGAATAAAAAGAAGACATAACTACAGAAACCTAGGAAATTCAAAAACATCATCAGATCCTACTACAAAACCCTATACTTAACAAAACTAGAAAACCTGACTAAACTGGATGATTTTTTCTTGACAAATACCTGGCACCAAAGTTAAATCAGGATCAAATACACCATATAAACAGCACCATAGCCCCAAAGGAAATAGAAGCAGTCATTAGAAGCCTCACCACCACACCAAAAAAAAAAAAAAAAAAAAAAAAAAAAAGAAAAAAAGAAAGAAAGAAAGAAAGAAAAGCCCAGAGCTAGACTGATTTAGTGCAGAAATCTATCATACCTTCAAAGAAGATCTAATTCCAATACTTCTCTAACTATTCCATAAATTAGTAACAGAAGGAAAACTAACAAATTCTTTCAATGAAGCAACAGTTTCACTGATATACAAACCACAAAAGACCCAACAAAGAATGAGAACTATAGACCAATTTCCCTTATAAATATCAATGCCAAATACTCAGTAAAATTCTTGCAAACCACATCCTAGAACACATCAAAATGATCATCCACCATGATCAAGTAGGCTTCATCCTAGGAATACAGGGATGGTTCAATGCATGGAAATCCATCAATGCAATCCATGATATAAACAAAGGCAAAGAAAAAAGTCATATAAACGTCTCACTAAGTGCTAAAATGTCTTTGACAAAATACAACATCCGTTCATGCTAAAAGTATTGCAGAGATCAGAAATTCAAGGGTTATGCCTAAATATAATAGAAGTAATATACAACAAACCAGTAACGAACATCAAACTGAGTAGAGAGAAACAAAAAGCAATCCCATTAAAATCAGGGACAAGACAAGACTGCCCACTCTATCACTACCTATAAAATATAGTACTCAGAGTTCTAGCCAGAGTAAATAGACAAACAAGGAGATCATAGGGATACAAATTGGGAGGGGGAAATCAAGATATCACTGTTTGCAAATGATGTGGTTGTGCATACAAGTGACCCCAAAAATTTTACCAGAGAGCTCCTACACCAGATAAACAACTTCCGTAAAGTAGCTGGATATAATATTAACTGTAACAATATCAGAAGCCTTCCTTTACTCAAAGAATAAATGGGCTGAGAAAGAAATTAGGAAAACAACACTGTTCACAACAGTCACAAATAACATAAGATATCTTGGTGTGACTCTAACCAAGCAAGTAAAAGATGTTTATGACAAGAACTTCAAGCTCCTGAAGGAAGAAATTGAAGCATTAATCAGAAGATTTAAAGATCTCCTGTGTTCATGCTTTGGCCAGATTAATATAGTAAAAATGGCCATCTTGCCCAAAAGCAATCTACAGATTCAATGCAATCCCCATGAAAACTCTAAATCAATTCTTCATAATGTTAGAAAGAGCATTTCTCAAATGCATTCAGAATAATGAAAAACCCAGGATAGTAAAAGCTTTTCTCAATAAAAAAAGAACTTTTGCAGGAATCACTATCCCTGACCTCAAGTTGTATTACAGAGTAATAGTGATAAAAACTGCATGGTATTGTACGGAGACAGGCTGGTAGACAAAAAAACATAATTGAAGACCCAGAAATCAACCCATAAACCTATGGTCACTTGATTTTTGACTAAGAAGCTAAAACCATCCAGTGGTAAAAGAGCATTTTCAACAAATGGTGCTGGTTCAACTGGTGGTCTGCATATAGAAGAGCATGTTTCCTTGTTATTTGTTGGAGCATCGTTTGGCTATGTATTCTTATCTCCTTGCAGAAACCTTAAGTCCAAGTGAATTAAGGATTTTCACATAAAACCAGATAAGCTATATGGAATAGAAGTAAAAATGTGGAAGACCCTCAAATACCAGGCACAGAGGGAAACTTCCTGAAAAGAACATAAATGGCTTATGCCCTAAAAGCAACAATCAATATGCGGGACCTCATAAAATTAAAAAGCTTCTGTAAGGCACTGTCAATAGGACAAAACAATAATCCACAGATTGGGAAAAGATCTTTACTAACCCTACATGCGACAGAGGACTAATATCAAAAATATACAAAGAATTCAAGAAATTAAACTCCAGAGAAACAGACAACTCAATTAAAAAAATAAGGTACAGAGCTAAACAAGGAATTCTCAACTGAGTAATCTAAAATGGCCTAGAAGCACCTACAGAGATGTTCAACATTCTTAATAACCAGGGAGATACAATAAAAACAACCCTGAGATTCCACCTCAAACCAGTCAAAATGGTTAAGATAAAATCTCAGGTGACAGAAGATGCTGGAGAGGATGTGAAGAAAGAGGAACATTACTCCATTGTTTCTGGGATTGCAAGTACAACCACTTTGGAAATCATTCTGGTGGTTCCTCAGAAAATTGATTTTTGACTAAGAAGCTAAAACCATCCAGTGGTAAAAGAGCATGACCCAGTTATACCACTCCTGGGCATATACCCAAATGATGTTCCAACAAATAACAAGGAAAGTTGCTCCACTATGTTCATAGTACCCTTATTTATAATAAATAGCCAGAAACTTCCATTCGAAGTTAGGTAGATGAAACCAGGAAATATCCTGGGTTGAGCTATCACAGTCACAAAGGAACACGCATTGTATGTACTCACTGATCAGTGGATATTAGGCAAAAATCTCAGAATACCAATGATGCAACGTACAGACCATATGAAGGTCAAGAAAAAGGAAGACTAAAGTGTGGGTGCCTCAGTCCTTCTTGGAGATGGGAAGAAAATAGTTATGGGAGGTTCAGTTCATGAGTTATTTGGGAGGACGGAAGGAGGGGAGAGAAAAAAAAGGAAGGTTTAGGTGTGTAGTGAGACCAACACGATTTACAGAGTGTCAGGAAATTGAATAGAAGTGTGTAGCATTGGGGAGGGGGAGAGGTTAGCCACCAGAAAGCCCCAGGTGCCAGAAATACAATAGGCTTTCAGGACCCATTTGGGATGACATTAGCTGAAATACCCCACAAAGGGGAAAGAGAACCTATAAAGCGTACATCCAGAGGTTAGGCATGGCCTCCATTTGAGGCATGGAGCCACCCACACTTCACAAAATTTTAACCCAGAATTGCTCCTATTTAAAGGAAATGCAAGGACAAGTAATGGAACAAAGTCTGAGAGAGGGACCATTCAGGGACTGCCCCATCTATGGGTCCATTCCATTTGTAGCCACCAAACCCAGATATTTGCTGATGCCAAGTAGTGCATGCTGACAGGATCCTTGTGTAGATGTCTCCTGAGAAGCTCTTTCAGAGTCTTACATATGCAGATGTGGATGCTTGCAGCCAATCATCAACTGAGCACAGAAACTCCAATGGAGGAGTTAAAGGACTAAAGGAGCTGAAGGGGTTTGCAACTCCATAGAAAAAACAACAATATCAACTAAACCCCATCCCCACCCCAGGGCTCCCAAGGAATAAACCACTAATCAAAGAGTACACATGGAGAGACCCATGGCTCCAGCTGCACATGTAGCAGAGAATGTCCTTGTCTGGTATCAATAGGAGGAGAAGCCCTTGGTCCTATGAAGGCTCATTTCCCCAGTATAGGGGAATACCAAGGTGTTAAGGTGGGAATGTGTAGGTGGGAGTGGGAACATCTTTATAGAAGCAGTGCCAGGGGGAGGGGAAATAGGAGGGAGGAAAGTGGGATAACATTTGAAATGCAAATACATAAAAATCCAATTAAAAAAAAAGTAAAGAAAGAATACACATAGAGGGACTCACGGCTTCAGCTGTATATGTGGCAAAGGATAGCCTAGTCTAGCATCAATGGGAGGGAAGTTCTGTGTCCTGTGAAGGCCTGATGCCTCTGAGTATGGGAATGATAGGGTGGTGGGATGGGAATGGGTGGGTGGTGGGACGGGAATGAGTGCGTGTGTGAGCACCCCCTTAGAGGCAGGGGCAAAGGGGATGGAGTGGGACGTTTTGGGGATGAACCAGGAGGGATAATAATATTCGAAGTGTAAATAAACAAAATAACTGGTAAAAATAAAATTGCAATTGGAGTAGAGTAGGAAGAGTTAAGATCACCTACCTTATTCCCTGGTTTACATGACAGCTGAATTCCCAGGAAATGCCTGCTGCTAAGACAAAGGAGTCTTATGTTACATAAAAAACATAATAGCAATAACTGACATGGATAAGATTTTGGATTTGTAGCTTTGGTTGTATATGAAATAAAACTTTTAAAAATGTGTACACTGAAGTGTTTGCCTCCTGTAGACATGCTGTAACTATCTTTGTTATTAATCTTTGCCTGAGGTTTACTCTTTTGCACATTCAAACTCCTGTCATGCCCCCCTTACACATTATTCAAAAGCATTGCTGGGTAGACTTATATACCCCATTATATATTTATTTAGAAGGAGCACTTCCTGAAGAGAAGCAGAAAGTCTTACCTTCCAAGTTCCAACGTGATTGAAATATAGCAAAGATTACAACAGTATTATACAAAGTTTTTTTTATAATGAGATAAGATGATGTATGCTGGATTGTGCATGTGGAAACAAAGTACAGATCTATTTTCCCCAGAACAGAAGCTTACAAAGAAAAAGTACAGATATGTTAAGTCAAACTTTATAAAACAATGAGTTTTATTGGAGAAAGTTCTAGCAACATGGGTGAGGGATTAATCATCGTAGCAGAAATGACTCAAAGACAGATGTATCACCAAACTCTGTCATACAGCACAGCTTGTAGACAACTGAACTATCTAGAGAGTGTCAAGTTGATCAATTGGTATGATTATCTTCCAGTAAGTTTAGTTGGTTCATGTTTTTTCTCTGAAGGTTACCTGGTTTCTGCTTCTGCCAGACCATTGGGCTTGACTGAGAATCTTCTTTTCATCTTGGTTTGCTTTATTTCTTCCAAGCTCTGGCTTATCTGAAATGCAGATAAGACTCTCAGCAGTGTTTGTTCTTCATAATGTTTAGGGGTGGATGAGACCAATGAATCTGGTCAGTCTCAGGAACTTCCTGAGGCTATATGGAGTTGGTAATTTCATATCTTAATAATTTTTCGCCAATAGGGAATGTTTCAACCTGAACAAAACTACTACAGAACATCAGATCAGAAAGGATCACCAAGAAGACATCCACAAAGAGCATCAAATTGCTAGTCTTATCTCAAACACAATTATCAAAGGAAAGGTGATGGCAAATGATAAAATGAGTTAGTAGTTTGTTCTAAAGACTTCCCTGATAAAGATTAATCTAGAGAGAGAAAGAAAAGGTGGAAAAGTTTTGGACTGCTAGAACCCTAGCCTACATTGTGACAAGGTGTCTTTGATTAGACATAGCTTATCTTTAAAGCAGCACTTCATTTCCCTTGCCAAGGTTCTACTATAGCCTAGCAAAACACAAAGCAAAGGAAATTTAGGGGTAATCTGAGCAAATGTACTATTCACGCATCATTCAGGATTTGCTTACTCACCGTAGTGTAGCTATCTTTCCCTAAAGTAGTAGCAGAACGAGGGATCTTCAAATCTGTTGTGATAGCTAATAAAATTGATTCCCTTTCTAAGACATTTGAGGGTGTGATTTCATAAAGAAGGTGACACATAGAGCAACAAAACTTCTGGTGTCTACAAGATTTTTTGCTCATCTAATATTATCACAAAAGGGAAGAGCAAAGTCAATATGATTTCTAAGTGACATTTTAAAGTAATTTCCAAAACCTACTTTCCCTCTTCTTAAAGAAGCACTCTGCCAAGTTCTCTTGGTATATATAAAGTGACGGCAGTCTTAGGACACAAATAGACTCTGAAATCTGTCAAAAATGTTGGTTTTATTCATTTTCATCAAAACACTTGTTATACGCACAGGCGTGCGCGTGCGTGCACACACACACACAAACACACACACACATTTTACAACATCAGTTCTTCAAACTGCATTCCATCTTAATTACCTTTGTTAGCAAGACTAATTAAATAAGATAGGCTGAAACATTCCCATTAATGAAACTGAACCCAAATGACAAGTTGGTACTGACAAAGAGATGGAAAGCAGTCTCAGGGGATATAACAAATTGTCACTTTAGAAAGTCTTGAAAAAATGTTTGGAATTAAAGTCAAAATGGATTGAAGAGGGAAGTTAATTCCTAAACCTTACAGTCATCCTTACCTTGGAAAATTTAAACTCTAATTTACAAAACTTTACCTCTTATATAGGATTAAAAAGTTTATGTTCTTTGATGTCTCTACCACAAGTGCGTTTTATAAATAAGTGAAAGAAACTCATCAACTCACCTCCTTTGCAGAGCATCAACATAAGAGAATAAGAGACAAGAAGATATATCATGTATCCTGAAAAGAGCAAAAGAGCCTGATGATAGCTGGCCACACATCTAAACAAAGCTGTGCAAGGCAACGTCTGGTGTGTAGAGTCTAGGCAATCAAGTTACAGCCCAAATGTAACTATTCAGTCAGTATTAAATCATATTATTCTTCCATAAGGACATAACATTATCAATGTAACTTAACCTAGAACTAAAGTCGAGGATGTTACCAAAGAGAAGACAGAGTGTACAGTTTCTATATTCTCAGATTGTGCAGTAAGGCAAGAGGCTCTTTCTTCTGCTGTTTCTTCACACTGAGCCAACAGCTATAAGTAATTTTCCTTCTAGTGGGTGCAGCAAAAGCAAGGACTTTGAAAAACACTCATACAAGTTTAATAAACCCCATGTCAGTGCCTAATGACTTAATGTTTCCATTAATTTGAAAAAATTATAGACAGGCTTCTTCCTTAAACCAGTCCTCTATCCATTTCCTTAGAAAAAAGGTAAGGATTAAATTTTTTGCTAGTTCTAAAACCCAGGATTGTCTTATTAAGGACAAGAGCACTGTGACGTTAAAAAATAATCTTTAAATAAGGCAGACCTCAGACTCCGTGGGAAAGTATACACCTGCCTTTCTCAATATGTAAAATAATTTCTTATAAGAAACAGGAATACATTCATCAGGGTAGCCATTTAGAGAGCACAGATCCTTTGATAATTTCTACAGGCAAACATTTGGCTGGAATTTGGTGGTGTGTGAAGAAATCTAATGGATTTTGGGACTATGAACCTTCAAACCTGGTAGTATAAAAAGTGTTTCAGGGTTGAAAAACACCATTACTAAAGATTATTGTGGCCAAAGTAATCTTAAGAAAAAACAAAATTAAAGCCATCAAAATACCTGATCCAAAATATACATCAGATTATCCACATATTAACTGCATGAAATTGGCATATAATATATAGTATTCAATTTTTTTTCTTTTTTTAATCTTTATTAACTTGAGTATTTCTTATCTACAATTCGATTCTTATTCCCCTTCCCGGTTTCCGAGACAACATCCCCAAACCCTCCCCCCCCATTCTATATGGGCTTCCCCTCCCATCCTCCCCCATCACCACCCTCCCCCAACAATCACATTCACTGGGGTTCAGTCTTGGCAGGGACCAAGGGCTTCCCCTTCCACTGGTGCTCTTACTAGGCTATTCATTGCTACCTATGAGGTTTGGGCCCAGGGTCAGTCCATGTATAGTCTTTGGTAGTGGCTTAGTCCTGGAAGCTCTGGTTGGTTGGCATTGTTGTTCATATGGGGTCTCAAGCCCCTTCAAGCTCTTCAGTCCTTTCTCTGAAGACCATATTCTTATATTAAAAACAGATATGGTATCTACTTAAATGTTATTGTTTATAGGAGTATTAACTGAACAAGTGGAAGCCAGGAGGTAAGGACATTTGGGAAAAGATCTGGGCTGGTTACTGTAGCAACCCACAGAAGAGCCTATAACACTGGATAATTTACTTTAAAGTTGAATATAATTCATTCTATAGTCTCATTATATCTATCAAATTAAAGTACAACTAAAGAATAAACTCTAATATGCCGATGGTAAAACATTTTTTGTCAGACATAAGAAAAAATTGGAGATAGTAATATAATATGAGACCATAATTAATAATATCAAAATACTCCACCACAGGAAGGGGCAGACTTGCCTTTCATTCCTGCTATTAATGGAACAATAGATCAATTATCGTCTTGAATAGCATTGATTAGAGTTATCTTAATTTGTAGAAAATAATGAACAGAGAAGAACATCATATTACAGGTTTCAAAATAATGACACTCTTTCTTAAAACTATCTTTAATATCCTAATTGTTAGTACTTAGTTTTCTTATGAGCATAATTTTGATATGTTGCCTAACTCATCTGATAGAAAGAAGATAAAGATGAAGCAAAAATAAAATTGTAAAAATATTACAAGAATTACAAAACAGTAAGAACATTTAATGTTCAAAATACTAAAAAATTCTAGATTTGTGCATTATTACTAAATTTAGTCATATTTTTGTTAAATTACATGCTTTAGATTAAAAAATTAATAAAATCTGTTAAACTTATTGGCTAGTTTCTTCTAGCCTTATTCTTCATTGCTTTTTGCTTTGTGAGTCAGTATTAAGGTGATAATAGAGAGGGTTTGTTCTCAGCCAAGCAGAAGAGCATTGTGGTTTAATCTATGAGAGGCCAGATAGTTTGGTCTGAATGGTGGTTTCACCACTTAAATTTACCCTGTGATTATCTCTGAAAGCCAGTGTCCCTGTGTTGTAATGGAGATAATAATAGTTCTTCTGTGACATATGTGTTTCAGCATTAAGTACTGCAGTGCACAGTGATCACCCCTAAGGTCTGCACAAAGTGATTAACCCTGAGGTCCAGTACAGAGACTCTGTGTCATAGAGAGTACAAATGAGTACTAATTACTATCATTATTTACACTATTAATGATATCCCAATTGCTAAGATCTAGCAGTTTAGACTTTTTTTTATTTCTCTTCAACTTGACAGAAATCTAATTTGGTATGTAAGATTTTACTGTGACAATGAAAACATATAACAAAGTAAAAGATTTTATATATATATTCATACATATATTTTAAGAAAGAATATAGGCAATAGAGGAAGAAAAGATGCTGCTGGTGAAATAAATGTGGAAGGCCACTTGCTTTCAACATCTCTTTTCTATACAACATTCTCTCCTCACTGCTCTGTCACTGGCTCTCTCGGACTCTATGCTTTGCCTCCAGATCACTGTTGTTTAACTCCCAATTAGTGTGAGTTCCCCATACTCCTGTCCTCTTTGTGGGATTCAAACAGTGCAAACAAAGATCAGAATACATCATTCTCTCAATGTCTCTAATTACTTGATCAATCTAACACTAAATGCATCATTTAAGGCAGGAAATGCCATATAGTGCTAAAGCTTTCTCTTCTACCCACAGGTTAAGGGCTCATTTTAAAAATGAAATTATGATATAATTACGTTATCTCCTCATTCCCATTCCACCATTCAAACCCTCCCCGTATTCTTCCCTCACTTATTCTTTTTTAAATTCACAATTCTTTTTTTCTTAATTATTGTTACATATACATGCATGCATATAATACAAACACACACAAACATATTACTCATGAGTATATATGTGTGTATATATTTGTACATATTTGCTTATATAATTTGTATACATAATATATATGTGTGTGTATGTTTGCGTATTATTATATAATTCCATATCTAAAACAGGTTTTTTTCTGTGTCTATTTTACTTGCGAGTGGATTCAGTAGATTTGGTTTAGGCATTATATTTTCTTTTTAAAAAAATTTTCTCAGCTCCTCTGAGGGAGCTGCCAGTGCTTGAAGCTTCCAGAATGCCAGAAGCATTGTTCGTCAACTTGCCTCTTAGTTCCAGAAAAAAAAAAAAAAACAATTAAAAATATTCACCACTCTAATTCTCATGAGGAGAAACTTGGTAACTTGGCACTGGAACATTGTGTTATTCTGCCTCCCCTGACCCTCCTCTTTGCCCAAGTCATTTAAAACACACCAGCACTTAAACACACATTTACTCTGATGGAAACTCTTTGCCTCTCTCCTGTGGTTTCTTTTATATTTTCCCTTTCCCCTCCCCATCCCAGAGCCACAGCTTCATCCAGGCTGTGTTGTGAATAAGGAATGTGTGTGGAGGAAGAGAGAAACTGTGACCACCTGCGGGCTAGACTTTTCACCTGCTGCTCTTCTGATTATGTGCACCAGGATGAGGCAGCTCTTCAAATGATCTAAGATTAAGGCTGCTCAGAGGGAAAGCGAACTGGGTATCAGGGGAACACAGGAGACAATCGATGAATTACTGACTGTACTTACCTCACCTCGGCAGCAAATTTAGAAACTCCAGCCTTTCCAAAATTATTGTATGTGGCAAGCTTCCCTCCACATAAATGTAAGTAGAATGAAAAGACAACTGAGATTTTTGAGACCAGAGGTAGGGTTGGTTTCATTTATTTTTCATAATTTATTTGTTGACAGCCTCTTATGGATCAATTTCTTCTCACTCTAAAGGATATCCTTTTTTAGATCAGATTAAAGATAATTAATTAGAAAGAGAAAAGAAAGGAAAGGAAAAAGAAAACTTCTTTTAGGAAAACGGAAAACCCCCTCATTGTTTCTGATGAATCTCTGGAGTTAGGAATCTAAATACTGAGCAGATTTGTACTTGAAGACCAGAAGGCAGAGATGGGTGGCAGCAGGTAGACTTCAGACTTAAGACATTATGACGATAGCCGTCTTCTTGCCATTAAGGCACTGAGAAATTGATTGTAGTTTAAACTATAATTACCTCCTTCTGCACATCACAAAAATTTATCTTTTCTTTTTTCAGTTTTTAAAGTAATTTTAAATTCTCTCTCTCTCTTTCTCTCCCCCCCCCCTCTCTCTCTCTCTCTACATAGGATGGTGGTCCAATATTTTTTCCCCATTTTATAAGTTGAGACATTGAACTTGAAAGCTACAGATTCAGTTTTAGTGGTGGCCAATGAGCTCAAGGGATCAACCTGTTCTCACTCTATCCCAAAACTTCGGATATAGATGCACATATTCAGGGTGGCTTTTCAAGTGGACTCTGGAGATCAGACTTCAGATCAGGCATTTTACTTAAAAGATCTGTGTTCCTATATCCATTCTTCTTCTCGTAAAGTTTTTCCTCTTCTGAAGCTCTACTCTGTATCTACCACAGGGTTCAGCACTTGTGCAATAACACTAGGTCCTTTCTACTTCCTTCATTTTTGTGTAGACTGCGTGTTGATCTCCCTAATTACAGATATTGTCCTAACTTGGCTACTATGCTATGGGTTGTTCAAAATATTATACCATCTAATAACCCATCTGAACTCCAGTTCCATGCCAGTACCCTGTCTTTAACCTGCAGCTTCAAACCATTGTTCCTTCTGTGACTCTTTCCTTCATTCTATGTCACTTTCCCCCCACCCTCCCTGCTGGCCCCTCCCTCTTGCCTCCTCTTCCACTCTTCCCCCTTCCCTTTCTCCTATACTTTTCTTGCTAGCTTAATCTAATTTGTGTCAAGTCATGAGATGTATTATTTCATTTTTCACATAATATTTTATTTAGACTGATATTTTTTGTCTTTTCAAACAAGCTTATTTTTTTTAAATTTTTTTACATTTTTTTCTTTTCTCATACATTAAATCTGACCAAAATTTCCCCTCCCTCCACTCCTTCTAGTCCCTTCCTCTCACTTTTACATTCCACTAGATCAACTTCTTTGTTTCCCTTCTAAAAAGAAAAGCATCAGGCCCTTCATGGCCTAACAAGATACAATAAGACTGGGCACAAACCCTATATCACAACTAGATTTGACAACCCAGTAGTAAGTAAAGGGTCACAAGTTCAGAAAAAGGATAAGAAATACCATCCACTGCCATAAAGCCGTAAGGTATATGCAGAGGACCTAGATCAGACCATAAAGAGTCCAATTGTTGTGAGTTCTGCTTATTTCATTCTGTCTTTCTTGTTCTTGTAGTGTCCCTAATCCCTCTGGCTCCTGCAATCCTTCCAACCCACATTCTACAGGATTACCCTGGCCATGTCTATTGTTTGGCTTTGTGTCTTTGCATCTGTTCCCCTCACTTGCTGGATGACGTTACTCAGATGGTATTTCTGATCACGCTAGGCTCTGGTCTATGAGTATAACAGAATCTCATTAGGAATTATTTCACTGATTTTTTTTGGCCAGGCTTGTTTGGTTTTATCCTGGGTAACTGGGCTGTTGTGCCTATGGTCCCTGGTCATATAGGTAGTGTCAGATGTGAGCTCCCTCTCTGGTGTGGTCCATAATTTGGATCAATAATGGGTTGGCCACTCTGTACTATCATTGCCCCAGGAGATCTGTCAGCCAGGGCAGGTTATAGGTAGGTGACTTTGTGGCTGGGTTGATTTTGAAATACCAAATCTTTTAAGTTCAAACTCCATTTTAGAGAAGCTGACCTAAGTTTGAACTCGGGTAAACTAACAGGCTGATACCTAGCATTTGTCTCCAAGTTGCCCCCCAACAAAACCCGAGACTAGCTCCAATCTCTAGGCTAATCCCCAACAAGACCAGAATTTCCAGGTTACACCCTCAACAGGACCAGTATCTCCAGGTTATTTCCCCAACAAATCTGCACCCCAGATTACAAGCCCACCCCCTGCCCAACAACCACCAATGCAGAGGAGAATGGAAATCAAGTTTATGGTATGACTCCGAGCACCAGCCAATTATGTTAAAGGCCACAGCAACGTTTCAATCACATGCTTGTACATTTATTCCCTTATTGCTGCTTACTATAAAGCCTTGCGTCATAGACAGCACCCCCCCCCAAAAAAAAAAACCATCCTGTATGACAAGAGGCGCATTTGGAGGGCCCAAGCTAGCTTAAATAGAATAAAGACCCTGATGTGAGTCTGTTTTTAAGGGGAATTACTAACATTTCCCTGGTACTACAATGTCACAGGCCCAGTATAAGTAAGTGCTTTGACTGATTACAGAAGACGTCATGTTCTGGCTCTATATACCCATCACTACGAGATTTTGCTAAGGTTCCTCTCATGGATCCCAGGGATTTCCCCTGGATGAGATTGTTCCAGTTGCAGTCATCTGTCCCAGTATATTCTCCTTCAATTTTCACACATCCTCCTATCTGGTGCTGATCCCTTCTGTTCCCAACACTACCTCCTGTTATGTTCTTAAACATAACTCTAAATGTTTGAACTGGGCTTATGATTAGCTATTTATATTTTCAGTTATAACTTATTTATTGATGTTCTAGTTTTTAAATTTGAGATGAGGGTATAGCGCAGAGGTTTTCAATCTGTGGATTATAAAACCTTGGTGGATCAAATGACCATTTCATGGGGGTTGCATGTTAAATACCCTGAATATCACATAGTTATATCATAATTCATAACAGTGGTAATTATACAGTTATTAAGTAACAGTGAAATAATTTCATTGTTGGGCTCATTGCAATGTGAAGAACTGTACTAAAGGATCGCAGCATTAGGAAGATTGAGAAGAATGCTTAGGGTACACAAACTCTTAGGTACCCATCAATACACGAAAGAAGCATGAGAGCACACATCTGTAATTCCTTCATTTGGGATATGAAGTTAAAATCATACATTTTATATTATCCTCATTTACAAGACTCTGAGGCTTACTTTGGATATGTGATATCTTGTACTGTTAGCTGATACCAAAAAAACTAATAACAAAAAGCAAACAAACAAAACAACAATATGTTTTAGTGCTTATAATCGTTCCGCTCCCTTTCTCATAAAGATTCCTAACCCTTGCAAGGAAAGGTAGAATATGATTGTCAGATTTAGTTCTCAACAACTCTTTTGTTCTCTGAATGTTGATCAGTTCTGGGGTGTGTTTGGGTGGGTTTTGTTAATTGCAAATTATTGCAAAAATGAACTTTCTGATATCTGTTAGAGATATTCTAGTCTATGCATACAGCAATAAGTCATCAGGAATCATTCCAATGCTCTGTCCATTTGGCAGAATAATAGTATTGGGTTTTCCCTTCATGACTGTGCTCTATCTATCCACAGTTCTTGGCACTTGTGACAAATATGTGGCAGGTATGGCTTAGTTCATTGAGTAGAGTTTGATCCCATCTGATAGTTATTGGTTACTCTTATACCATTCACTAGTGGTATATTTTGTCAGGATAGTCATTATTGTAGGAAAATGTCAAGGGAAGAATGTTTAGCAGACTTAACAGGGTGCAGGCACATGTGAATTCACAGCAATTGCCTGTAAGAACTTTACAAGCTTTAGCTAGACAAAATTCTCAGCATAAGGAAACGTAATCATATTGTTAGTTGAGGTGCTATCTTAAGTAATTCAAGTTTAATTTATTAATGTTAAAATTTTGTGTCAAACTGACATAAGCTATTTATCCTGGAGGATTTACCTCAATTGAAAGAATGCCTGCAGCAGGTTGCTTATAGGAAATTTTGCAGGGTATTTTCTTGATTAATGATTGAGATGGGATGTCACAGCCCAGTGGATTGGTGCTGCCTATGGCCAGGTTGTCCTCAATTGTATAAGCAATTGAGTATGCAGGGTTAGAAAGCCAGTAAGTATGTTCCTCTGTGTACTCTTTGTCAATTCATACCTCGAGGTTCCTACTTTGAGTTCCTGTCATGTCACAGTAGACGAAAATTGGACAAATTAGTCAAATTATGTTTTTCCTATTTAAAATTCTTTTGGCCATTGTATTTTATCACAATTGAAATCATCCTATGAGTCATTTGATAGCTACTGGGAGACAATTCAGTTTCTTATAGAGATAGCATGATCATAAACCAGAGCAGTACCCATTTCCACAACTAGCTAGGTAACACATAGAGGAAGTCGTTTTACAGTTGTGTTGAGAAGGAACAGGAAGATAGTGAGGGTAGTAAATGGGGAACTGGCAGGTGAATACACTCAAAATTAAAATCTCAATGAATTAATAACAATACTTAAAACAAAGGTTTAATGAAATATACTATGGAAACCCTAATAATTAGATACATGATTGTATTGCTGTATGTACAGATTGTGAGGATAAACAGATCTTTTCTCTAGACTGTCTCATGAAAACAAAGTATTTTCTACTAGAACACAGATATAGATATATGTGTGATAGATGATAGATAAATAGGTAGACAGACAGACAGATAGATAGATAGATAGATAGATAGATAGATAGATAGATGGATAGATAGATAGATAAAAAGATACTTTTACTTACATTCATTATAAAAATGAGCTCAGTTGTTCATATATCTGAGGGATCAGTCTCTGCTCAGATAGTGTCTCTAAGAAACAAGAAACATGAGAAGCACAAACAGCTCCTGTGGTTGCTCAAGCACACCTAAGCCTCTGCTGTACTAGATGACATATAATGGCGAAACGGTGTACTGGATACCCATAAAATGACACTAAGTCCAAGTCATTGTCTACATTTTGCTCTTTGTCTGCAAATATACTGCTAGGACATATTGTTCCTATGGTCACCCTCATTTGATATGGGTTCTGCCATTTTGGTTCATTGGATAATAGTTTGATATATCCTTACCTGATAGAATGATGAATGTATACATGCCAGCGAACTGCATTAAACTAGACCTGCACCCCGATGCTGGTATCAGGAGTCTGATTCCCAGGGAACTCTTTGTAACTTCACCTCCCTCAACCACTGCCCATGCCTCCAGATTAATGCCCCACATATATCCAAATACTGATGCAAGTAGTTGAATTTTTTTTTTCATTTCAGGAGGAAATATTTGAATAATAGAAGAAAGCTTAGGAGGAGTCATACAGCAGGAAAGAATCACTTATGAATTATCAGAGAAACAAACAGAGAGGATAAATTCAGAAAGAGAATTGGTCACAGGTCAGAAGGCTGGCTTTATACCATAAACTTTATTGTAACATACTGAAGATACTTACTCTCCTAAAATTTAAGCTATGAGAAATAACATCGCAATCGGAAAAAGGATCAGATATCAGCTCTTCTACTGTGTGAGATTCAATAATGTATTTTCAATTTCTGAATTCCAGGTTTTAATCACATAAAATGGAGAAGATATTTATACCTAGGCAGTTATTTTTAAATTTTATATATTCATATTAGAAATACTTAAAGTACTTCTTACATTTACTAATACACTTTCTTTTAAGTTCTCTAGAGTGACATTTAGTTGGTAGCAATAGGTACCTTATACTGTTGACCATTAAATGAGCTGAAGAAGAGGTAAGCAATGAACAATAACCATGATTAATTATATATTTACTTATTTATTATTCTCTCACACAATTCATTCTAACCGCATCTTTCTCATGCTTGATTCTCCTCAGTTTCCCTCAACCTCCTCTTTCTTCTAGATCCAATATTCCTCTTCTTCCCCTCAGAAAAGAGTAGGCCTCCCAGTGATATCAAGGAAATAGTATAACAAGATGTAATAAGAATAAGCTCAAAATCCTCATATCCAAGGCTGGATGAAACAGTCAAGTAGGAGGAAAAGTGTTTAAAGAACAGAAAAAGGAGTCATATACATTCTACCTAAATAATTAGGAGTCTCATGTACACAGAAAATCTATCACAGACCAATATGGGCCTAATGATGCTGTTTCAGTCTTTATAAGCCTCTATGAGCCTTGCTTAGTTGAATCTGTGGGCCCTGTTCTCTTGGTATCCTCAAAGTTCTGTCACATACAATTATTTCTCCTAGCTCTGCCTACTGTTTGGGTGTGGTTCTCTGAATCAGCTCCCATCAGCTACCAAAGGAAACCTATCTGATAATGATTGGTCTAGGCAAAAGTAGAGCAGAATATCATTGGAAATCATTTTACTGACTTTTTTTTGTCAATTGTGCTTGGTTCTACCTTATATCTCTGCGTCATGTAGCCCAGCCATCCACACAGAGGTGAAATCTGGCCCCATTTCTTCGCTTGGACACCTTGTAAGACCAGCCATAGCTTGGCTCTTCCCACAGTTGTGAAGCACCATTGCCTCAGCACATCTTGCAGGAAAGACAGTTTGTGTGTCAAAGATTCTGTGTCTTGGTGTCCCCGTACTACCACAGGGATCCTTGTGTGGTTGCAGAAGATGTCCAGTTTGCATTCTCCATTGCTAGGAGTCCTTGCTAAGTTCGTCTTCATAGATTCTAGAAAGATTCCAATGCACTAGAGTTCCAGATTTTCCCGTAAACGCCCCCTTACTTCAGTCATGTCTCCCTATTCTTCCTCCCACCATTCTTCCCATCCCCAGCAAATCCCTTTTCTTCTGATGCAACCTGCCCTGAGTCCAGACTTAAAATTTAATCTATTTCTCTTTCTCAGGAATGTCCACATGTTATCACTAGAACTGTCCATGTTACTTATCCTCACTGGGTCTATGGATTATAGTGTGGTTTTCCTTTATTTAATGGTCAATGTTCACTTATACGTGAGTATGTATCATATTTGTCTTTCTGGGTGAGTTGTTGCATGCAGGATAACTTTTCTCTAGTTTTGTTCTTTTGCCTAAAAATTTCATGATGTTTTTCCTAACTGTAGACCATATTTTATTTATCCATTCTTCAGTTGAGGAATATCCAGGTTATTGTTCAACTTCTTGCTATTATGAGTTCAGTGTAGTTGTAAGACTTTGGGTTTATACCCAGGAATGGTATAGCTTGAGATAGATTGATTCCATTTTTTGAGAAACAACCATATGGATTTCTAAAGCGATGCATAAATTTGCACCTTCAACAACAATGGAGGAGTGTTTCTTGCTTCCCAACCTTGATGGTTAGAATGGTCACTTTTGTTTCAATATTAACCATTCTGATCAATGTAAGATGAATCTCAGAGTTGTTTTAATTTCCATTTCCTTGATTGCTAGGTGTTGAACATTTCTTTACATGATTCTTAGCCATTTGAACTTCCTCTCTTGAGAACTCTCTATTTAGACATGTATCTATTTTTAAATTGGATTTTTTGCTTTGATGATGTCTAGTTTCATGACTTCTTTGTATATTTTGGAAACCAGCTCTCTGTAGAGGTGGACTTTTAAAAATCTTTCCTCATTCTATAGACTACCATTTGTCCTATTATAAGTGTCTTTTACCTTGGAGAATCTTTTAAGTTTCATGTAATCTCCAATATTAATTGTTGATCTTAATGACTATGATAATTGTGTTTTGTTCAGGACCAGTCTCCTGTGCCAATGCATTCAAGGCTATCCCCTATGTTATCTTCTACTGGGTTCAGTGACTCTGGTTTTATGTTTAGGTCTTTGATCTTCTTGTACTTGACTTTTGTGGCTAGTAATAGATGTGACACTATTTGCATGATCCCATCCAGTTAGACTACCACCTTTTATTGAAGATGCTGTCTTTTAATGCATTTTATAATTCTGGAGTTTTATAAAATCAAGGTGAATATTGATGAGTGGACTTACATCTGAGTCTTCCAATCAATCCAATGATCAGGCTGTCAGTTTTAATGGCAATATCCTATAGATTTTATTACTATAGCTATGTTCTAGAGTTTGAAATCGTGGATGTTAATGCATCCACTTTTTTTATAATACAGAATTGTTTTAGTTAACCCAGGTTTTTGTTGTTTCTATATGAAGTTGAGTATGGTTCTTTCAAGATCTGTGAAGAACTGCAATGTATTTTGAAGGATACTACATTAAATCTGTGTATGGTTTTGGTAAGAAGGTCATTTTTACTATGTTAACTCTAGCAATCCATGGGAGATCATGGGAGATCTCTTCATCTTCTGATATATTTTTTAATCTCTTTCTTCGATGACATGAAGTTTTTGTAATACAGAGATCTCATTTACTCAGCTAGAGTTAGCCCAATGTATTTTCTGTTATTTAGGGATATTGCGAAGGATATTGTTCCCTTGATCACTTTCTCAACTTATTTATCATTTGTGTATAGAAAAGCTATTGAATTTTTTGAGTTAGTCTTCTATCCAGCCAACTTGTTCAAGATATTTATTAACTAAAGGATTTTTTCTGATAGAATTTTTTTTTGGTTGGGAGCAGGATCTCTTATGTATATTTTCATGTTATCTGAAAATAACAACACATTGTCTTCTTCCTTAACAATTTGTATTTCCTTGATCTTTTGTGGCTGTCATTTTGCTCTTGTTAGAACTTCAAGTACTATACTGAATAGATATAGAGAGAGTTGACAACATTGTATTGGTCAAGATTATAGTAGGATAACTGATTTTTTCTTGCCATTTAAGTTGATGTTTGCTATTGGCTTGCTGTATATTGCCTTACTATGTTTACATACATGCCTCATATCTCTGATTCTTCTAAGACTTTTATCATAAAGGCATGCCGGATTGTTTATATGGTGGATTATATTGCCATATTTTTGTATGTTGAAAAACATCACTGTGTCTGGGATAAAGCATACTTGATCATGATAGATGGTCTTTTTCATGTGTTCTAGTATTGTTTTGCAAGTATTCTATTGAGTATTTTTGCATCAGTGTTCATGAGGGAAATTAGTTTGTAATTCTCTCACTATATAGAATTTGTATGGTTTGAGTCATTTGAAATTGTCTCATTAAAATAAATTCAGCAATATTTCTTTTGCTTCTCTTTTGTAGAATAATTTGAGGAGTATTGGTAGTGACTCTTTATTGGAAGTTCTATAGAATTCTTAAATTATTAAATTATTATGCTCTGGCCTTTTTTCAGAGGTTGGGAGAGACTTTTAAAGACTGCTTCTATTTGCTTAAGGATGAAATCTATATTCTTTATGAAAGCCTGTAGTGCTATGAACTTTTCTCTTTTACTGTGTACCATAATTTTGAGTGTGTTGTTCATTTAATTTTATTGATTTAATTTCATTAAAGTCTTCTCTTTCTTTTTCTTTTTTTTTAATTTTGCCTTAACCCAGTAGTCATTCAGTAGAGAGTTGTTAAGCTTCCATGAGTTTGTAAACTACCTATTGTTTCTACTGTGCTTGAAATCCATCTGTGGTGATCTGATAGGATATAGGAGATTATTTCAGTTTTTAGGATTTCTGTTAATACCTACTTTGTTACCAAGTATATTTGGTCCTGAAAAAATTATGTTCTTTTGTGTTCTATACATATCATGTATATCTATTTAAGTAATATTGTTTGTTAGCTCTAATACTTCTCAGATTAGTTTTTCTGTAGGTGATCTGTCTATTGATGTGAGTAGAGTGTTCATGTCTCCCTCCACTAATACGTGGGGTTAAATGTAGATGTGTTTGGAATGTAGATGTTGAGAATTGAGATGTCATCTGGTGTGATTTTTCTTTGATGAGATTGAAGTGTCTTTCCCCATATCTTTTGGTTTTGTTGGTGTAAGGCCATTTATTTCCTATGTTCTCAAGGGAATAATTAGCCTCCTTGGGATGGAATTTTCATTCCACTACTTTTATAGGACTGTATTTGTATATCAATACAGTTTAAATTTGAGTTTGTCATGAAATATATTATTATATCTATCTACAGTGATTTAAAGTTTCGTTGTGTATAGTAATCTAGGCAGATATCTGTGGTGTCTTAGAGTCTACAAGACATGGCCAGACCCTTCTCACTTTCAGAACTAATATTAACAGGTAATGTGTAATTCTAACAGGTCTGCCTTTCCATGCTATTTCCCCTTTTATCTTGCTATTTTTAACACTCTTTCATTGTTCTGTATGTTTAGTCTTTGGATTATTACATGGTAGTGGTAGTTTCTTTTTTGATTCCATCTATTTGGTGTTCTGTAAGCTTTTATGTACCTTTATAGGTTATGAAATTCTTTCTTGAAAAGAAAGAATTCTTTTTTAAGGTTATGAATATTTTCTTCTATATTAATGTTAAAAATACTGTCTATGCTTTTCAGCTGGGATTCATTCCATTTTTCTATTGTTATTATTTTAGGGTTTGTTTTTTATAGTGTTCCAGATAGTTTGGATGTTTTGTGTCAGGAAACTTTTAGACAACATATTTAACTGGTGTATTCCTTAATTTTATCATATTTCCTCTGACTGAGATACTCTCTTCCATGTCTTGTATTCCATTGGTGATATTTGCATATGTAGATCCTCTTGACTTACATAGATTTTCCATCTCCGGGATTTCCTCACTTTATGTTTTCTATATTTCTTCTATTTCCATTTTCTTGTTTTTAATGGTTTTATTCATTCATTCCTCTGTTTTTTTCCCTATGGGTTTCTTGAGTTTAATTAAGGATTTATTATTCATTTCCTCCAATTTTTGTTTGTCTTTCCCTTAAATTCTTTGAAGATTTATTTACATCTTCTTTAAGGGTTTCTATCACCATTATAAAGTTTTCTAATGCCCATTTTCTTGTCCTTCATCTGTGTTTGAATATTCAAGAGTATAGCTTGCCTTGAGTGAGAACATGTTGCTCTCACTGTTGTTGATGTTGATGGTTTCTAGGCCTTGGGATGATAATAGGTCGAGTGGTGATTTCTTAGGTTGTTTTTGTTTAGTGGGTGGTGTTTTATTCTTTGGTTTCTGTTCTGTCTCTGGTATTGTTCTCTATGTGGTGTGTGGTAAACCGGGTGTTTCTACCTGATATGGATGCTGAAATTTTGATAGCAAGTGAGGTATCTTGTCTACCAGATAGTCTTTACCTGAGTTGGAAGCTTATATACTGGTGTCCTATGAACCCTGTGGTACTCCATGGAGTCTTATCCTAAGTTATGGGTTCGTCTTCTGGGGAGGTATGGCCTGTGTTTGTGCAGAGGATACCTGCTGGAATTAGAGTCTGAGACACAATAATGAAAAGTGGAGAGGCAGCTGAGGATTGAGACTGTTTGAAGCTGGATTTCAAGCTTTGGTTGAACAGTAGGTATCTAGTCTAAGGAGTAAAGAATATGCAAGGTTTGTGAGTGGATCTTCTACCTTCCCTTCTGGCCTGTGTAGCCTGTGTTTAGGTAGGGGGTGTTTTCTAGAGAGAACAGAGAGAGTGAAGAGGTCCATAGTTGGCTAGCCTACTTAGTCTTCTGGCCTGCTTGACATGTGTTGGAGATAGGCATGGTGTTTGACTGTGGAAACCAAAAGAGTTGGCGGGGGGAGACTCTTCAGGAATCCATTTACTAAATATTTTATGTATTTATTTATTTATTTATTTATTCATTTTACTTGATTTTTTTCTTTTTGTTATTATTATTTTTGTTATTGGATTTTTTCTTTTTACTTACAATTCAACTGTTATTCCCTTTCCCGGTTTCCCAGACATAATACTCCATCTCATCCCCCTCCACTTCTATAATTGTGTTCCCTCTCCCAAACTACCCCTCTTCTGGCCTCCCCCCTGACATTCCTCTACACTGGGGACGTCCAGCCTTGGCAGTACCAAGGGCTTCTCCTCCCATTGGTGCCCACCAAGGCTATCCTCTGCAACATATGCAGATTGGATATATATTTTTTTTAATTTCAAATGTTATTCCCTTTCCCAGTTTCCCGTCCATAAGCCCCCTATCCCATCTCCCTCCCTCTTCTTCTATTAGGGTGTGCCCCCTACACAACCACCCCCCTTCCCAACTCCCTGCCATGACATTCCTCAACACTGAGACATCCAGCCTTTGCAGGACAAAAGGCTTCTTCTCCCATTGGTGCCCAACATGGCTATCCTCTGCTACATATGCAGCTGGAGTCATGGGTCTGTACACATGTACTCTTTTGGTAGTGGTTTAGTCCCTGGGAGCTCTGGTTGGTAGGTATCATTGTTCTTATGGGGTTGTAAGCCCTTTCAGCTTCTTCAATCCTTTCTGTAACTCTCCCAATGGAGAACCCATTCTCAGTTCAATCATTTGCTGCTAGCATTCACCTCTGTATTTGTCATGCTCTGGCAGGGCATCTCAGGAGACAGCTATATCAGGCTACTTTCAGTATGTACTTCTTGGTATCTACAATAGTGTCTGGATCTGCTTACTGTATATGAGAGGGATTCACAGAAGGGGTAGTTTAAGGATGGCCTTTCCGTCAGTCTCTGCTCCATATTTTGTCTCCCTATTTTCTGCTATGAGTATTTTGTTCCTCCTTCTAAGAAGGACTGAAGCATTCACACTTTGCTCTTCCTTTTTCTTGAGCTTCAGGTGGTCTGTTAATTGTATCATGGGTATTCTAAGCTTTGGGGCTAATGTTCACTTAACAGTGAGTACTGAAGGGCACCTGGGTTCTTTGCAGATCTGGATATTATAAATAAGCCTAATATGAACAGAGTGGAGCTTGTGTCTTTGTTATATGTTGGAGCATCATTTGTGTATATTCCCTGGAGTGGTATAGCCTCAAGTAGTACTATATCTAATTTTCTGAGGACCTCCAGACTGATTTCCAAAGTGGTTGAAGCAGCTTGCAATCCCACCAACAAAGAAGGAGTGTTCCTCTTTCTCCATATCCTCTCCAGCATTTGTTGTCATCTGAGTTTCGATCTTAGCCATTCTGACTGGTGTGAGGTGGAATCTCAGGGTTGTTTTGATTTGCATTTTCTTGATGAGTAAGTATGTTGAAAATTTCTTTAGGTGCTTCTCAGCCATTCGATATTCCTCAGTTGAGAATTCTTGGTTTAGCTCTGTACCCCATTTTTAAAAGGGTTATTTGACTCTCTGGAGTCTAACTTCTTGAATTCTTTATATATATTTTGGATATTA
Source organism: Rattus rattus (assembly GCF_011064425.1). NCBI lineage: Eukaryota > Metazoa > Chordata > Mammalia > Rodentia > Muridae > Rattus > Rattus rattus. Next base: position 146,898,588 of record NC_046156.1, on the reverse strand, counting down.
GCCCTTACTAAATATTTTATAATTTAGCGATTGCATTATTCATATAGTTTCATTCTGAGTATCAGACCTTCTACTGAAAGAAATATAATTTAATTCCATGTAAATATCGAGTGTTTTTTATATCATTTCTATCATTTGATTACTTTTTTCTGTATGTATATGCAAATAAATATGTGCATATCTATTTATCTATACATACATGAGGTAAATGACATTTTATAAACTTCTTTATGGTGTCATGAATGCCAATGTATGTTTAATTTTCAGCATTCTTTTACTGTAATTTCATGAGATAAAATTACCATTATATTTTTCTGGAGTATACATACTAATGTAAATGTCCCATATATGAAAGACATTGGGTTTCAAAGTTGATATACATTTCACTCTTTCTTTTCTATATCAAAAATAATATTTAACTAATGATCTGATTTTGTCTGTGAAAGAGTGATTGCCAGGGCTGACTAATAGATTGATCACTTAAATTAAATTTATTTAATTATATTTCGTTATATAATTTATATATATATATATATATATATATATATATATATATATATACCACCATTTCTGGATTCAGACAAATAATTTATCCTCTAAATATTTTTGTACATTCTTTTAGTTTCCAGTGTGTGCTACTAATGTGTTTATAGTTGATGATATTTTTAAAAATTGAAAGCATTTTCACTGCAAGTATTTTTAATGCAAAATATGATGGAAGTCATTATCTTTAATGATTCTCATTTAATGTGGTTTCACTATCTCAAACCACAATCTTTTTATAATTGATGAGGGAAAGTACCTTAGTTTTCTTGAGATAATTACGAGTTTTTCATTACACAATACTTATCTAAATGATCCATATTCTCTAAATAAAATTCGAGAAATTTTATAATATTCTCATTTAGACAAGAATATGATCAATGAATTCCAGAGATTCCTAGGAAATTTTAAAGGAAACATTTTTGATTAACTCATGTTAGCGGATAATAAGGAACAAGGAATTTAGCTCATATAATTTCAATGCAGCTTTCTTAAAAAGTGAGTAATACTATTTTTTCCACATGTATTTTTTCATATTAAATTTATGACGAGGAAGGTTAGGAAGTCAGTGGGAAATGGGAAATGGTAAGAATCTAAAGGGAACTATTATGAATACGTTTGCCAAATTCTATGTATTCCTTGGATGAATTAGCAAGAACAAAATACAACTTAGGATATTCTCTAGAATACATGAGAAACAGAGCTGTAACTGCATCCAATGTACAAAGATAGTGCATGGTGGGTATTGTGTTCCCCAGGAAGAGGAAGAAAAGAACACTGTTAGATGTGCGTGTTCACTCTATAATAGCTACAATTTCTTCAAACTAGCTGTCAAAACTTAAACATAAATTGAAGCAGACTACAGAAGTTATGATATGATCTTATTGATCAAAATCAAACAAACTTTAGTTGCAAGATATAGAAAAGACAAGAGTGAACTGGCATGAAGGTTCCTTGCCTGCTGGATAGCTTTCTCAGTGCTGTCAAGTGCTCTGCAGGCCTGGGGATAAAAAGGCTTCACTTGGCTTACCCAATAGTGAATTCTATGAACTTCAATATTATCTTGACAGGCAAGATATATCCACTTGGACAATTGTGCCGTGACTGCCAATGTGTGTAACAAACTACTCTACGATTAGATTTGGGGTTTTATCTATAGAAGAGATACTAGCATGGCACCGAAAAGTACTTAAAAATCAAATGGTTAAAGGACAAAAATCATAGGTCTCAGATGGAAACTTATTATTGCTGTTTTAGCTAAATTGACACATCCTTAAAAACTGCTTTATAAGGATCTGTAATTATGTCAATAGGCAAAGACCTTAATAGCCTTAAGGATCTAAGTTTCTTTGCAGTGAACAGCAGTGAATGAAAAGACGTAAGGTACTTAAGTTACAGGATCACCCTAAATCAAACAATTATATCACTCTGATGGTTCAGGAAACTTCAGAATAAAGTGGCTGAAAGAACCTAAGAATTTCTGTGCCCTAGATGTCAGCCAACTAATGAAGTTCCATATGAAGTAAGTGGAGTAGAATGGAAGTGATATGAAGAGGAAAGGGGGACTAATGCAAGAGTGACAACTACTTGTGATGGAAGATGGGAGAACACGAAAGAGGAGAAAATATATGGAGAGACAACTAACATGAATTATTTTGAAACAGCCCTATGGAAACCTCCTACTGTAGAAGGGTTTTATACACACACTCACACACACACACACACACACACACACACACACACACACACACACACACGGAGAGAGGGAGAGAGAGAGAGAGAGAGAGAGAGAGAGAGAGAGAGAGAGAGAGAGAGAGAGAAACAGAGACAGAGAGACAGAGAGAGACAGGGAGAGAGAGAGTTTAAAAGGTTTAAAAGAACTTGAAACAGGGAAAAGGACTGTATCAACCACTATAGTTAACAGACAAAAAGATCCATGCCTGAAATGTGTTGCTTTTCAAAAAATTGTTGGTAAGTGAGATCTCATTAACAACTCCAAACTTTAGAAGCTTTAATTATGCTGTTTGTTACACTTTAGAAGTTGACAGTAAGAATCCATTGCTGAAGACAACACATACTGGAGTCATGGGGCTCTGTAGAAGTAAAGCTGGTACCAAGCCAGGAGCTTTCTTTCCTTCTGAAATTATACAGTTCTGTTATGGGAGTAACCAACAAGTTTAATGTTAGATTTAGGAGCTAATTTACAAAATGAAACTCATGCCTAGTACTATTAACTGGGAATGTGTTAAAGAACACATGACTGGATATGCCAAATGACCCAGAGGGGAACCTGCTACTGTTACATATTAAAGGACATAATATTAAACTGCTGTCTCTGGACTAGCTGATGAAAATTGCAACTATTTTAGTTGAATTATTTTGAATAAAATCTTACACTAGGTTTTAATCTTCTTTGGAGTGCAAATAAGTTTTAATTTTTAAAAGAAACACTAGGAGTCTTAGAGGCAAATGAAACATAAAATTTCAGAAATTCATGGTATAATTCATTTCTTAATTCATTTCACAAATGAATTTTATGCATATACTATGCAAGATACTCCACTTATATCTTCTTATTTAACAATCACCCTACTTATAAAACACCTTTATTTCTCTGAAATGCCAATATCATGTATCAAATATAAAATTAATATGATGTGTTCCTACTTAATGAAAACTAGCTAGAGAGTACCAGATTCAAACTTATTAACTTTAATTCAAATATATATGTTTCCGTATACAATATTTTCCAGATGTCTAATATATTTATTTTATTTGTATACATACTTATTAAGGGGAAGAGGTTTGTGGAGTCCTAGATTTTTCAAACCCTACTGTTATGAGGATTCTTAAGTACTTTAACCTCCCTTCTAGCCCATTACAGAGACAGTGGAAAGGAAGATTAATAAGGCAAAGGTAAGGCAAAAGAGAATGTGGACCTATTTAGAAATAGTTCTGGGAAATTCAATCTTCAATGGCAGGATATCAGCAGTTCAGTTCCCATAATCAACAGTGGTACCTTCACAACTTGCAAACATTATTCACTTATCAGAAGCAACAGTTTGATCAAGAAAAAACTGCAAGGCTCTGTTCACCTGAGTCAGTTGAAGAAGCTGAGGCAGTATCATGAGAAATACTTTGATGCGTTTCTCTCTACGAAGTGATAACAAAAGATAATAAGTGAAGAATTAAAGGCAAACCAATGCCACACATCTTCAGGAAAGACCAGCTTCATCAAAGACCAAAAAGAGCAGCACCAAGAGTGGCAAGGCAAACCAATGGTGCAGCATTATTTGTTGTCTGTTGGGATATACATATACCCTTTCCACACATCATATGCCCTTACAAACATTGGCTCCAGCAAAATAGTACATGCTTTATATCTAGGCAGGTTTCAGAAAAATACAACATGTCTGTTACCAGCAAAACATTTTTCTCATAAGAGTTTCCAGAGACCAGGGTCAGTCCATGTATAGTCTTTGGGTATTGGCTTAGTCTTTGGAAGTTCTGGCTGGTTGGCGTTGTTGTTCATATGGGATCTCAAGCCCCTTCAAGCTCTTTCAGTTCTTTCTCTGATTCCTTCAACGGGGGTCCCGTTCTCAGTTCAGTGGTTTGCTGCTGGCATTCTCCTATGTATTTGCTGTATTCTGGCTGTGTCTCTCAGGAGAGATCTAAATCCGGTTCCTGTCAGCCTGCACTTCTTTTCTTCATCCATCTTATCTAGTTTGGTGGCTGTATATGTATGGGCCACATGTGGGGCAGGCTCTGAATGTGCGTTCTTTCAGCTTCTGTTCTAAACTTTGCTTCCCTATTCCCTCCCAAGAGTATTCTTGTTCCCCTTTTAAAGAAGGAGTGAAGCATTCGCATTTTGGTCATCCTTCTTGAGTTTCATGTGTTCTGTGCATCTAGGGTAATTCGAGCATTTGGGTTATATCAACTTATCGATGAGTGCATACCATGTGTGTTTTTCTGTGATTGGGTTACCTCACTCAGGATGATATTTTCCAGTTCCATCCATTTGCCTATGAATTGCAAAGAAGTGCAGGATGACAGGAACTGAATGTAGATCTCTCCTGAGAGACATAGTCAAAATATGGCAAATACATAGACGAACGCCAGCAGTAAACCACTGAACTGAGAACGGGACCCCCATTGAAGGAATCAGAGAAAGGACTGGAAGAGCTTGAAGGGGCTCGAGACCCCATATGAACAACAATGCCAACCAACCAGAGCTTCCAGGTACTAAGCCACTACCCAAAGACTCTACATCGACTGACCCTGGGCACCAACCTCATAGGTAGCAATGAATAGCCTAGTAAGAGCACCAGTGGAATGGGAAGCCCTTGGTCCTGCCAAGGCTGGACTCCCAGTGAACAGGATTCTTGGGGGGAGGGCGTTAATGGAGGGAGTATTGGGAGTGGAACACCCATATAGAACGGGAGGGGGAGGGGTTACGGGGATGTTGGCATGGAAACCAGAAAAGGGAATAACATTTTAAATGTAAATAAGAAATACCCAATTTAATAAAGATGGAAAAAAAATAAAGATGAAAAAAAAAAAAGAAAAGCTTCCAGTTTAGAAAAATTCAAAACAATCAAATAGAAATACAAGTTCATACTTGGTTTAGAAATCAACTAAAGTACTTCAGGCATTTATCTGATTTTCATTGTTAGCTCATTCAAACTCAGATAGATATGTTATTCCCTCATGATCTCTTGCATTTCAGGCATTTGTTTCAAGCTACTTCCTTTCAAAAGTGTTCTAAGCATTCAATGCAAAACTTACATGTCTAATATTCTACTATGAATTCTATTTTCAACTTTCTCTTCTTTTTCATAACATTTATACTTGTCAGAAATTACTTTTCTTTTTGTTGTATGTTTGTTTTTATTTCTACTTTCAGTAGAAATTTCGTCTTTAGTATGCAAAACAATGAACAGATTGTTGAACAGATGTTCCAGATAAATAGGTAGAAATTTTTAAGGAAACTGTAATTTTGAAGCATCTGAAGCCAGTTTTTTCCATATACTTTAAAATTAATGAGGAGAATATGGTTATATTTCATAGTCTAGTTTTATCAAGAAGCAATTGCAAATTCATTATCATAATCATATCTCTTTTATATGTATATTTCTTCCCTTATCTGTATGCCTTATTTTCTTGCTTAATTTCCCTATATTTTCTTTTCACTTCTTTTATTTCTATACAGATATAGGATTTCTCTGATTGCTACTTATAACATTTATTCTTGTTTCTAAAGTCTGACATTTAGTGGACTTTGCAAAAGAGGAAATTAAAACAGCAAGCTCAGTAGTTCAAGGTCAGATATTAATGTTCATCCCTATGAGTAGACACTAGAGATACAAATGATGATATTGGGTTTTGGGGAGAATCTGCATGAGCTTTTTATTGTTGCTTATTATGAAGATAAGTCATTGAGCGTATCAACTTACATATTGCATCCAGTTTAATGACTCTCTTTATTGTTGTCGAGAACTGTGTATCAGCGTAGATTATAAGCTTTTGTTTTTGTTTTTTAATCTTCCATTCAGGAAATGAATATCCCTCCATGAAATATTAATACTCTCAGCTTTCAGCTTCTAAGATAAGCCCTATTTTAGTAGTCATTTTTCCTGAATATAGTAAAAAAAGAGTTGTTTATTAAAATGAAAATGTCACATAGACATGAGTTTGCTAGTGATTATTAATATTCTGTAACTGAATTTGTCATTGTTTTGACTGGTAGAGAAGACAAAAACAGGATAATAAAATATAATAAAGACGAAACAAAAACTCTCTATGTATACCAAGACAAGTCATGTTAAGGGAAAAACCTGTACATTCTAATTGCATACTTAGAGTGATTCTGAGAAACTGAATAATTTAGTGTGCAGGCATTCCTAATTTGAAACAAAATATTGTATGTATACATGAATATGTATACATATAATACATATGTTCATATAATTATTTTCAATTATGTGTATTTATTTTATTTCATTTTATGCAACTATAATAAAATATGTCCAGGTTGGTAATTTACAAAGACCACACAGTTGTAGATTTTGTGAGCCCCCAATCTACAAACATATTTGTTACCTAATATTAATGCAGAAATACATATGTGATACTGGGAGAAGCAAACAAATATTTTAGTGAGCCTATTCTCATGGTGAGTAAATCTACCGATTAATAAGATTAGCCTAGTTTCTAGCACAGGGAATTACAACTTAAACAAGTCTTACTATATTTACATTTTTATGTTTTAAAAATTATTTTTAATTGTTGATTTTTATTTGGTGTGTGTGTGTGTGTGTGTGTGTGTACGTGTGTGTTTGTGTTTGTGTTTGTGTTTCTGTGTACTGCTTGACAAGGAATAAGTATAGAGATCAGAGAACTCTTTTGAGTCTATTCTTGCCTTTTGCCATGTGGGTCCCAGGAATTAAACTCAAGGCAACCACCTTTATGTGCTGAGCCTCCTATGTGGACATATTTTTACCTATTACCATTGCTACATTATAGTTTAATATTCCAAACTAAGAATTCAGAGAGATACATTAAAGCATTGCTCTACTAGTAGCAAAAGTATAGTATTATGAAGGCTATTTCTGTTCATAAATAAAATCATTTTGCAGATATCTATTGAAAGTTACAAGCTGCTTTGAAATAAGAAACATATGTGCCTCTCCTCAAGAAGATAATCTTTGTGATATAAAGGACAAAAGTGGAAGAAATACATGCTGTTCCATACTACAATGGTTTCACAGAATGGGCATATGGTGGGAATGTCAAATTTTGTATGACTGAGTTCTCATAAAACTACATTACAGAAGAGATTTTTTAAAATATGATTAGCGCTATACAAAACAAAAAAATACAGAAGCATGAGAAAGAAACAGCTTCTAGAAAATATACAATTAAGTCAAAAGGTAATTATTTTACAAGAATACAGGTAATGTACACTTACAGTAAAATGCATTAACTACATATGACAAATTAATAAGAAATGAAGGTAGCAATATAAATAATAATAAAATTATCTTGGATATTACAGAATGTTCATCAAATACTGCAGTGTAGTATAACTGTTAAACCAAATTCTAAATTTTTTATATGAGTTTGTTTTATCCTGTGTTCTATTGCTATAAAAGCACATAATGACTGTGACAACTAAAATAAAAGAAAGCATTTAATTGGGACTTGCTTCTAGTTTCAGAGGTTTAGTGAATTATCATGGTGGGGAACAAGACAAGCTGGTAGCAGACTTGGTACATGAGGAGTAGCTGAGAATACTACTTATGGGTCCACAGGCAGAAGGAAGAGAAAGCCTCAGAGCATTTGAAACCACAAGTCCCACTTAGTAATAAACTTCCTCCAACAAGACTATACCTAATAGTCCCTCTCAAGCAGTGCCAATCAAAAATTACCAAGTATCTTAGGTTTTTTTGTTTTCTGCACAAAGACACCATGACCACAGCAACTCTTAAAATAAAATGATTGTGACTAGTTCATCTTTCCAGAGCTTTTAGTTCATTATCATCATGATAGGAAATATGGCAGCATGCAGGCAGACATGGTGCTAGAGAGAGGGCTGAGAGTTTTACATTAGCAGGGAACAAGAAGTCAACTGAGAGTCAAACTTCCTCTAAAAATGCCATATCTACTTAAACAAGGCTACACCTCCTAAGAGTGTGAATACCTATGGGCCTGTGGGAACTATATTTATTCAAACAACCACATTCCATTTCCTGGTCCTCATAGGTTTTAGCTATATCATAATGGAAAATGCACTTAGTTCAACTCCAAAAGTCCCCCTAGTTTTTAAGTCTCAAACTTGTATAAAAGTTCAAAGACTCTTCTGAGAATCATGGAATCTCAACTGTAATCTCCTATAAAATCAAAATGCAAATTAAATCACCTACTTCAAACATTCAGTGGAACAGGATATATATTACATTCCTCAAAAGGGAGAAAAGTATGGTAATACTAGACCAAGGAAGAACAAAACCCAGCTGGGCAAACTCCAAACTTGGATTCTCCTTGTCTGATGTTAAAGCACTCCTCAGATCTGCAACTTCATATACCTTTGTTGATGCCAACACACTTTTCTCACTTGGACTGTTTCATTCTCTGTTAGCAAATTTCCTCTGCAGGTATTGTATGACTCTGGCATCTGTAGCATTTTGGGGTTACCAAAGCAATCCAGTATTTGCACAGCTTTGCAAAATGTCCTCTTTTGGCCTTTATGCAGGGACACCTCTGCCATACCCCTAGCATAGTGGTGTTTTTTAGTTGCAGAGGGTGGCTCCATAAATCCTTTTATCTGTACTTGACTCTAAACCCAGAATCAGGTGCCTGAAGTTGTCCTGGTCAGTGGGACTGGAACACGGCCCTTTCATTCAATTACATCTTCACCAACTTTCTATTTTCCACGGTTTCCCTCACTGCCAAAGCTTGGGTGTCCTGGTACTTTTTTTTGTAGCCCAGGCTGATCTTGACCTCAAGATCCTATTGCCTTTGTCTCCTGAGTGCCGATATTAAAGATGTGTGGCACCACACATGGACCTAAACTGTTGTTTTTTCTTTTTTTATGCATGTATTGGCAACTTAGCTCAGTGGGTTCTAAGAGGTTATGACTTTCTTTATGCCATTAATATTAAGTTTTTTAAAAGATCGGTTTATCTCCTTTAACACAAGACCTAGCTCTATTCTACTGCCTCGTGTCCCCTTTCTCTTAAAATCATGCATATTGTACTTTCCCTTGCTCAGCTTGTACCTCTTCACTATAGATCTGCATAAGAGTGATCACTAATAACCACCGGACAGAGTCAATACTAGGTTGATTTGAGATTTCTTCTGTCAATGCACTTAATCCACAAGCTCTTCAATTTAGTCTAAGGTAAATTTTTGGACAAGAGCAAACCAATTCAAGTTCCTTGCCAAAATGTAAAAGAAAAAAATGGTATCTATGCCACATATTCTTTTCTGAAAATCGTGGGCCAGCAACCATTGCCTTTCATATTCCACATTATTATAGTTCATTGAATTCGTATTAAAGCATTTATCTGCTTTTTAACCCAATGTTCCAAATCAAATTTTCCAAACAACAACAAATCAGGCTTTTCAATGCCTCTAGCAATATGCCAGTCTCTGGTACCAACTTTTGTCTTAACTAGGAGTAGTTATTGCTGTGAAGAGATACCAAGACCATAGCAACTCTTATAAAGGTAAACATTTAATTGAAGCTGTCTCAGAGTTTCAGAGGTTTAGTCCATTATTATCATGGCAGGAAGCAGGGCAGCATGGAAGCAGACTTAATTCAGGAGAATCTACAGATGTAGGAGGTCTACATCTGGATTAGAAGGCAGCAGGAAGTGAAATGAGAGTTGTACATCCTTAAACAATGCCACATACGTTTCAATAAGGTGACATCTTCTAATAATGTCATTCCTCGTAGACCTATGGGGACTGTTTTTATTCAAACCAGCATACCTAGAAATCAAATACATGAGCCTATAGGACCATTCCTATTTAAAGAACCACATTCCACTCTCTGGTCTACATAGGCTTACAGCCATATCAATATGCAGTATGCATTCAGTTCAACATTAAAAGTCAACATAGTCTATCAAACTCTCAACACTTTTTAAAAGTTCAAAGGTAAAAGTCTCTTCTGAAACTCAAGGTAATCTCTTAATGAAAACTCATTGTAAAATCAATAGGCAGAAAACAGATCACATTTTTCCAACACACAGTGGACCAGAATATACATTACCACTTAAAAAGGCAAGAAAGGAAGTGAGGAAGTGTAGTGATGAAATGCATGGACCAAAGCAATTTCTTTTTGCTTTTGTTTATTGGATATTTTCTTTATTTACATTTCAAATGTTATCTCCTTTCCTGGTTTCACTTACTGCAAACACTTAGCCAATTCCCCCTCTACCTGTTTCTATGAGGGAGCTTCCGGACTAAACCACCCAATCCATCTCGCCTACCTGCCCTGGTATTCACTGAAGCATACAGCCATCAAATGACTAAGGGCCTCTTTTCCCCTTGATGCCCAAGAAGGCCACTCTCTGCTACATATTTGGCAGGAGCAATCAGTCGGTCCGTGTATATTCTTTTGTTACTGGATAAGACACTGGGAGCTCTGGGGTGTCTGGTTGGTAGCTACTGCTGTTCTTCCTGTGGATTTGCAAATCCCTTCAACTCCTTCAGTCCTTTTTCTAACTTCTCCACTGGGGACCCCGTTCTCAGTCTAATGGTTGGCTGCAAAGATCCTCTTCTCCTCTACTGTATTTGTCATCTTGGCATCCACAACAGTGTCTGGGTTTGGTTATTGTATATGAGACAGATCCCCAGGAGGGGCAGTTTATGCATGGCCCTACCTTCAGTCTCTGCTCCACATTTTGTCTTCCTATTTCCTGCTGTGAGTATTTTGTTCCCTCTTCTAAGAAGGACTGAAGGATACATACTTTGGTCTTCTTTCTTGTTGAGCTTCAGATGGTCTGTAAATTGTATCTTGGGTATTCCAAGCCTTGAGGCTAATGTTCACTTATCAGTGAATGCACACCATGTGTGTTATTTGGGATTGGGTTACCTCACTCATGATGATATTTTACAGCTCAATCCCTTTGTGTATGAATTTCATGAAGTCATTGTTTTTGATAGCTGAGTAATATTCCATTGTGTAGATATACCACATTTTATGTATCCATTCCTCTGTTAAAGGACATCTGGGTTCTTTCCAGCCTCTGGCTTATTACAAATAAGGCTGCTATGAACATTGTGTCCTTGTTATATTTGGAAGCTTCTTTTGGGCGTACTTCCAGGAGTACTATAGGTGGGTCCTCAGGTATTATTCTGTCCAGTATTCTGAGGAACCACCAGACTGATTTCCAGAGTGGTTGTACCAGCTTGCAATCCCACCAACAATGGAGGAGTACTCCTTTTTCTCCAGATTTGCACCAGCATCTGCTGTCACATGAACTTTTGATCTTAGCCATTCCAAACGGTATGAGGTGGAATCTCAGGGTTGTTTTGATTTTCATGTCCACGATGACTAATAATGTTGAACATTTCTTTAAGGCTTCTCAGCAACTTGATATTCCTTAGTTGAGGATTTTAGTTTAGCTCTGTACCCCATTTTTGATAGTGTTATTTAATTCTCTGAAGTCTAACTTCTTGAATTTTTTTTCAATATTTTGGAAATTCGCCCTCTATCAGACATAGGATTGGAAAAATATCTTTTCCCAATCATTTGGTTACTGTTTTGTCCTATTGTCAGTATCCTTTCTATTCAGAAGCTTTGCAGTTTTATGTGGTCCCAATTGTCAATTCTTGATCTTAAATATAAGCCATTAGTGTTTTGTTCAGGAAATTTCTCCTGTGCTCATGTGTTAGAGACTCTTCCCCACTTTATCATCTATAAGTTTCAGTGTTTCTAGTTTTATGTGGAGTTTCTTGATCCACTTAGACTTGAGGTTTGTAAAAGGAGATAAGAATGGATTGATTTGCATTCTTCTACATGCTAACGTCCAGTTGAACCAGCACCATTTGTTGAAAATGTTGTCTTTTTTTCCTACTGTATGGTTTTAGCTCCTTTGTCAAGATCAAGTGACCGAAGGTATGAGGGTTCATTTCTAGGCTTCAGTTCTGTTCCATTGATCTACCTGCCTGTCTCTGTATCAGTACCATACAGTTTTTATCATTATTGTTCTATAATACATCTTGAGGTCAGGGATGGTGATTCCCATAGAAGTCATTTTATTGTTGAGAATAGTTTGTGCTACGCTGGTTTGTTTATTATTCCAAATGAATTTGCAAATTGCTTTTTCTAAATCTGTGAAGAATTGAGTTGAAATTTTAGTAGGAATTGCATTGAATCTTTACACTGCTTTTGGCAAGATGGTCACTTTTCTCTATTAATCCTGATAATTCATGAGCATGGGAGATCTTCTGAGATCCTCTTCAATTTTTTCTGCAGGGACTTGCAGTTCTTTTCATACAGATCTTTTACTTTCTTAATTAGGGTTACACCAAGATATTTTATATTATTTGTAACTATTGTGAAGGATGTAGTTTTCCTAATTTCTTACTAAGATGTTTATCCTTTGAATAGAGAAAAGCTACTGATTTGTTTGAGTTAATTGAGTTAATTTTATTTCCAGCCATTTGCTGAAGTTATTTATCAGCTGTAGGAGTTTTCTGGTGGAATTTCTCGAGTCGTTTAAGTATACTATCACAGCATTTGCAAATAGTGATATTTTGACTCCTTCCTTTTGTTGCTCATGCTAGGACTTCAAGTATTATATTGAATAGGTTGGGAGTCTTGCATAGTTCCTGATTTTAATGGGATTGCTTCAAGTCTCTCTCCATTTAGCTTGATGTAGATTACTGGTTTGATGTATATTGCTTTGACTATGTTTATATTTGTGCCTTGAATTCCTGACCTTTCCAAGATTAAGGGGTGTTGAATTTTGTCAAATCTTTCTTCAGCATCTAATGAGATGATCATGTATTATTTTTGTTTTTTGAGTTTAACTTTAAAGTGTATTGCATTGATTGATTTCCATATAACCCTGCATCCCTGGGATGAAGCCCACTCGATCATGATGGACGATCATTTTGATATGTTCTTGGATTTGGTTTTCTAGAATTTATTGTGTATTTTTGCATCAATATTCATAAGGGGAATTGTTCTGAAGTTCTTTTATGGTCTTTGTGTTGTTTATTTATAAGCATAATTGTGGCTTCAAAGAATTAATTGGGTAGTGTTCTCTCTGTTTCTCTTTTTGCAGAATAATTTGAAGAGTATTGGTACTGGGTATTCTTTGAAAATATGAGAGAGTTTTGCACTAAAATTATCTGTTAAGTGATAATGGTCTAAAATGTACTAAATAATTTATATTTATATTGAAAAATATAGACTGTGACTACTGCTCAAAGGGAAATTTGTTTCAGTTTTATTTTATTATTGTCAGTAAGTGGCCGAAGAATTCTAATATACTTTTCATTTTAAATAAGTGAGTTTTCTGTGGAAAATAACATGGCATGATGATATAGAAATCAGAAGCTATGTTTGGGCTCATAGATATAAATTATACCTTAGAAATTTCCTACACTATTAAATATTTGTACTATTATAACAGGAATATAACATCCATATATCTTCTGGCAAGGAACTTACCAAGAATAAACTTATATTTAAAGAGTAAATGGACGTATAAAAGGTAGATAACAGATATATAATTCAGTTAATGCTAGTAGCACATTATTATATATTTATTTATTGTTGCATTTATTACATTCACTAACAAACCGATACAAATTGTGAAAAGTGAAATCTACTTTACAGCACATAACACACATTCTTCAGACAGAATTATTGTCTCGTCAGGCATGGTGGCACATGTATTGTAATATTTACAGTTCTGAAAGTGTACTTGGTAGTTGTACCAGTTCCTATTATACACCTGGATACAAACAAACATCAAGACATTCATTCTAAACTGGATGTCATGCTTTCTTCAATTTGCTTGTTAAATTACCGTTAGATTCAGCTTCATTCAACGCCTCAGGACATAAATAAAATATAGACAAATTCTTTTTCATCTTGTAATATGGATAATTTGTAGTTCAATCCCTCCAATAGCTCTTATTTTTCTAAACACTTAATGACCTTCATCATATCCATTACTGACAGTATTTTTCTACTAGAATCACAAAATACAATCCTCTGGGAGCTTTACCTAAGTTCATTCTCCAACTCCTAGAAATTTCTCTCAAAGAAATGCCAAAGGCATAACAGCTTATCTAACCATAAGGCCATGGTTGGACAAGGTAATAACTTCACTCTTTGAACCAAATTTTTGTATTAGGTACTTTTCATCTGGCTCTGATAAAATGAAATTGGGTAAGGAGTGAAAGATTTATTCTGGTTCATATTTATAGAAGGCTCAGCCCATCAGCATTTGGGCCCTTCTTATATTTTGGAGAAACAAAATGTTTTTAGGAACACATGGTAAAGTCTCACACACACACACACACACACACACACACACACACACACATATATATATATATTAAGCTTGCTAGGACACTATCTTTCTATTCCTTGATTAATGTACCAAGTGTTTTAATCTGGATTTTTATTCATTTTTGGTTAGGTGATATAACATCATATTTTATGGCTGACACAGTAGAATTAATTTTTAAATCCACCCCACTAATTGATGGACACAAATGTTGATTTTGTTACGTGACTATTCTGAAGTATTCCTCTAAACATGGTTGTCATTTTTCGTAATATATCTTTCATTAATTAAATTAATTTCATGCAGGTGTACTTCTAAAAGAGGTATTGCTCAGATATGCCACGTTTTCAAGACACAACTGTTATTAGAAAGAAAGATATATAGGAAGAAAGAAAGAAAGAAAGAAAGAAAGAAAGAAAGAAAGAAAGAAAGAGAAGACTTCTGATTACATTTTCACAAGCAGTACATAAGGAAGACATCTCTTTTCTCCTCATTCTCATGTGAATTTAAATTTTTATTTGACAATAGCCACTCCAGACACACGTAGCTGGGATCTCAATAAAATTTTTATTTGCATTTTTAGCAGGTAAAGATATTGATAATCATCTCCTATGTTGATCAGATAGATATTTTTTGTTCTTTTGAGAAATGTTTGCATAGGTCTTTTCTCCATTAGTTAAGTATATTTCTTGTTCTATTTTTGCTGTTAACTTTTTCATGATAATTATGTATACTAGATGTTAATACTATATCCAATAAAAGCTGGTAAATATTTCTGAACCATTTTAATTATGATAACCCATTCATTGATTACTTTGTTATATAGAATTTGTTTTACTTTTATATATGTTCTGAGTATTTATTCTTGTTCTCACTCCTTGAATCATATTCAGAAAATCAGGCATCCCTTTGCCTTACATTAAGTCTAGTGATTTCCAGTTATAAGTACATACACACATACAGAGATACACACACACACAAACTCAGTCACTGATTCACACAAAAAACTTGAATTAATTTTTACACAGGGTAATGTAGTTAATTCTTTATATATACTTATCGATTTGCTCAACACCATTTTTAAAGGGATGATTTCATTGTAGCAGGAAATTTGGCAACCTGTAGAGAATTAGAAGAGTATAGCTCTGTCAGTTTATTGCTGGATTACCTTTTCGGTTACATTCTGTGTATTACAAAATTGAATTCTCAGAGAAAGGACTGGAAGAGCTTGGAGAGGCTTGAGACCCCATATGAACAACAATGCCAACCAACCAAAGCTTCCAGGGACTAAGGCACTACCCAAAGATTATACATGGACTGACCCTGGGCTCCAACCTAATAGGTAGCAATGAATAGCCTAGTAAGAGCAGCAGTGGAAGGGGAAGCCCTTGGTCCTGCCAACACTGAACCCCCAGTGAATGTGATTGTTTGGGGGAGGGTGGTAATTGGGGGAGGATGGGGAGTGGAAGCCCATATAGAATGGGAGGGGGAGGGTTTAGGGTGATGTTGTCTCGGAAACCGGGAAGGGGAATAACAATCAAAATGTAAATAAGAAATACTCAAGTTAATAAAGATTAAAAAAAAGAAAAAAATTGAACTCTATATATTTATGTCAATTTCATGCAGTTAATATGTGGATAATCTGATGTATATTTTGAGATCAGGTATTTTGATGGCTTTAATTTTGTTTTTTCTTAAGATTACTTTGGCCACAATAATCTTTGATTCAGGTTGAGAGTATTATAGACAGAGCTATGAAAGGAAAGTTATCATTATTACATTTCATTGGTCTACAGAAATAATTGTGCTTGGTGTAAGTAAAACAACAATGGTAATAAAGTATGTTAATTATTTTTTTAATACAATTGTTCATTCATTCATTGTGACAGGACATTTTCAAATGACCATAAAGGGACTAGAAAAATCTGAATATAATGTTAGCAAAACAAATAATAGTAGCCAGCTAAGAGAGCCCAGTTTGCAGAACTACGATGTTGGCATTCTGAAAGCAACATTGAGTTCAATGACAGTATTGATAATTATGATGGAGCAATTTTTATATAAGATTTTAATCACTTAGTAGTATTTTTCATACTTTGAAAAATTACACAGAGAAGCAATTTCATTTTAAAGGTGAATTGATAATATGTAACTATTGCAGAGCTAAAATACCAATATTTAATTACTCTAAAGCAAACAACCCAAAGGGAATTAGTTTAGTACTCTGTTCTATAAGCTTTAGAGCAAATTGCCACTGAATAAACATGAGTTTCTAACTTTAATAAAACAAAGACCTTAGTATGCAGGCTACATTTTCATTTTCATTGTTTCAGTACACAGTGTGAGACTTGTATATATGGCATTCACATAATGAGAAAATTTTATATGCTAAAGTTCATAGTATTCTATATGAAAAATTCTGCCTTAAACAAGAGATCCATAATTTGAGAACTATCTCAACCTGAGAAAATGAATCCCTAGTATTTACGATGATCAATCCTTGTTCTTAAAAATTAAGTGTAATGATGTTTTTCCAATTAGGCTATAATATTACTATAGCTTATTTTAAAATACAATGAATTTTTAATAATTGACTGAAAGCTTATACTTTACAAAATCAGGATAATAACTAGAGTGTCACTTATCTATTTTGAAGAATGGATTGTAATCATTTATTTTAGGATCTGTTGTAAAAGTTCAGAGCATTCCTATGATGTATGGTAGCCCTCAATAGCCCTTTACTCTCAGCCCCTTACAGTACACTGAAAGCCAAGGATGCTCTACCTTTGTTCCACAGAAACAACATTCTTCAAGTGGCTACGCTTAACGAGCAATCTTGTGGCATTTTCAGGACAGAAAAAAAATTTAAGAACTGTGCTTATATGTTTATATTCTAAAGTAGAAATTAAATATCTGCTTAATAGGAAAATTTGGATGATAATTGATTTGAATTGCACTCTGAATGTAAGGGCATTTTGTCCAAATTTGACAAATCAGTATCAACTAAAAATAGAAAGAAGATAAAGTTACAGAGTGAAAATATTCAACTTGTGATGTTTTCCATGAAGAGTAGTAGTATAAATATTAGTTTATATCATTTTTAATGTATTAAAGTAGATCTGCACTTGAGCCAGCAACATTTGTTTAATACGCTGTTCTTTTTCCATTGGATGGTTTTGGCTTCATCAAAGATCAACTGACCATAGGTGTGTGGGTTTAATTCTGTGTCTTCTATTTCATTTATCTATCTGCCTGTCTCTGAACCAATACCATGCAGATTTTTATCACTACTGCTCTGTAGTAAGCTTGCGGTCAGGGATGGTGATTTCCCTCAGAAGTGCTCTTATTGCACTTGTTGTTCCAAATGAATTTGAGAATTGTTCTTTCTATCTCTGTGAAGAATTGAGTTGGAATTTTGATGAGGATTGCATTGACTCTGCACATGGCTTTTTGGTAAGATGGCAATTTTCACTATGCTAATCCTGCTGATCCATGAGCATGGGAGGTCTTCCCATCTTCTGAGATCTTAAATATTTTTCTTCAGAGACTTGAAGTTCTTGTCATATAGACCTTTCACTTGCTTGGTTAAAATACCAAGGTATTTTTTTTTATTTGTGACTATTGTGATTGGTGTTCTTTTCCTGAGAAGAGGAAGGCTACTCATTGGTTTGAGTTAATTTTGTATGTGGCCACTTTGAAGTTGTTTATCAGCTGTAGGATTTCTATGGTGGAATTTGTGGGGTAATCGATCCATTCTTATATCCTTGTACAAAGATAAAGTCCAAGTTGATCAATGACCTCCAAATAAAACGAGATACACAGAATCTAATAGAAGAGAAAGTGGAAGATAGCCTTAAACACACCAGCACAGGGGCAAATATCCTAAACATAACACCAATGGCCCAGGCTCTAAAATGCATTATAGGCAAACAGGATCTCATAAAATTGAAAAGCTTTTGTAAGTCAAAGGATGCTGTTATCAGGCCAAAATGGCAATGTACAGATTGGAAAAAGATCTTTACCAACTCTAGATCCCATAGAGGGCTAATGTCCAATATATGCAAAGAACCCAAGAAGTTAGACTCCAGAGAACTAAGTAATCCTATTTTAAAAAAATGGGTTACAGAGCTAAACAAAGAATTCTCAACTGAGGAATCTTAAACAGCCTAGAAGCACCTAAAGAAATGTTCAATATCCTTAGTCATCAGGGAAATGCAAATTAAAAAGACCCTGAGATTCTACCTCACACAAATCAAAATGGCTCAGATCAAAAACCCAGGTACAGCAGACGCTGGCAAGGATGTGGAAAAAAAGTAACACTCCTCCATTGTTGGTGGGATTGAAAGCTGGTACAACCACTCTGGAAATCAGTGTGGTGATTTCCTCAGAAAACTGGATACTTTACTAACTGAGGACTCACCTATACCACTCCTGGGCATATACTCTAAAGATACTCCAATATAAAACAAAGACATATGTTCCAGTTTGTTCATAGCAGCCTTATTATAATAGCCAGAAGCTAGAAACTAACCAAATATTCCTCAACAGTGAAATGGATAGAGAAAATGTGGTATATTTACATAATAGAATGCTACTCAGTTATTAAAAACATTGACTTCATAAAACTTACAGGCAAATGGATGGAACTAGAAAATATCCTGAGTGAGAAAACCCAACCCCAAAAGAAAATACATGGTATGTACTCACTGACAAGTGAATAGTAGGAGAAAAAGGGAAGAATACTCATAATACAACTCAGATAAGCTCAAGAAGATACAGGTGAAGAAGAAGAAGACCAAAGTATTATCCTTCAATCCTAACTAGAAGCAGGAACAAAAAAATCATGGGAGGTAGGGGGAGGGAGGAATACATTTGGGAGGGAGAGAGAACAGTGAGGGGAAAAGGGGGACGTCAGGATTAGGTGTGGGAGGAGAAGGGAGAGATTTACAGAGGGACAGGAAATTGAACCAAGGTATGTAGCAGTGGGGTGTGGGGAACTGGAAGTAGCCACAAGAAAGTCCTAGATGCCAGGAAGAAAGAGGCTCCCAGAACCCAACAAGGATAACATTACTTGAAATACCCAACAAAGGGGAGATATAATGTGTAAAGACCATATCCAGAGGTTAGGCACATTCTGTAGTTGAGAGATGGGGCACTTATCCATCTCAAAATATTAACTCATAATTGTTCCTACCTAAAGGAAATGCAGTGATAAAGAGTGGAGCAGTAACTGAAGAAAAAGCCATTCGGTCACTGCAGAACCTGTGGATCCATCCTATATGCATCCACCAAACCCAGACAGTATTGCTGACTACAAGTACTTGCTGACAGGAGCCTGATATGACTGTCTCCTGTGAGGCTCTGTTAGAGCCTAATCAATACAGATACAGATGTGTGCATCCAACCATAGGACTAAACACGGGGACCCCAATGGAGGAGTTAGAGGAAGGACTAAAAGAGTTGAAGGGGTTTGCAACACCATAGGAAGAACAACAATATCAACCAACCACACTCCCCCACAACCCTCCTCCCCAAGAGCTCTCACCAACTAAACTACCAACCAAAGAGTCCACATGGAGGGACCGATGTCTTCAGCTGCATATGTAGCAGAGGATGGCTTTTCTCTGGCATCAGTGGGCAGGGAAGTCCTGTGAAGGTTTGATGCCTCAGTGTAGGGGAATGTTATGGCATTGAGGTGGGAGGGGGAGGGTGAGTGGCTGGGGAGTACCCTCAGAGAAGCAGTAGGGATGGGGGATGGAATAATGGCTTTATGGAGGGAAAACCAAGAAAGGGAATAACATTAGAAATGTTAATGAATAGCATACCCCCTACTCAAAAAAGAAAATATAGATCTGTGCTAGGTTAAGTGAATGTGTAGGGGAAAGTTTCAATGTGCCTTGGAAGCCCAGTGTATTACTTAAGGTTCTCCAGAAGGGAAAAAAAAAAGATAGACGTTTCCTGAAGAGTAACTGCTGCTGTAATTTCTCATTTAAATCTGAAGAATCTAGACTCTGGTGTTTATGAGTGATAGGTGCAGTAACAAACAAAGAAACAAACAAAACCTCATTCATGAGTTGTGCTTCAAGAACAATTAATAATTTGTTTGGTTTTGTTTTGTTACACTTGGTTTCTCTATGTTCTGGATGGTGTACTCCATTTAGATGGAGTATACTTTATACTTTTGTGCATTGTTCTACTTTCTAGTCATCCATGCAATCGCCCTCAAACATCTTACCACACTAGTTTGATAGGAATTCAGGACTCCAAGTTGACAATCACCATGTACTTTCTAAGCTGATAATTTAAATTTGGTGATAATTCCTGTTTGTTTGCTTTTTGTTTGTTTGTTTGTTTGTTCGTTTTTTGTTTTTGTTTTTATTGGATATTTTTTATTTGCAATTCAAATGTCATCCCCTTTCCAGGTTTCCCGTCCATAACCCTACTATCCAATCCTCCCTCCCCCTGCTTCTATGAGGGTATTTCCCCACCCACCCACCCACCTCTTCCTGCCTTCTTGTCCTGACAGTCCCCTACACTGGAGCATTGAATCTTGACAGGAAGAAGGGCTTCTCCTCCCACTGATGCCCAACAAGGCCATCCTCTGCTACATATGCAGCTGGAGCCATGGGTCTGTCCATGTGTATTCATTGGATGGTGGTTTAATCCCTGGGATCTCTGGTTGGTTGGTATTGTGGTTCTCTTTCAATCCTTTCTGTAACTCCTAAAATGGGGACCCCAATATCAGTTAAATGGTTGGTTATGAGCATTCGCCCCTGTATTGCCATGCTGTGGCAGAGACTCTCAAGAGACAGCTATATCAGGCTCTTGTCAGCATGCACTTCTTGGCATCAGTACTATTAACTGGGTTTGGTGACTGTATGTATATGGGCTGGATCCCCAGGTGGGGCAGGCTCTGAATGGCCATTCTTTCTGTCTCTGCTCCAAACTTTGTCTCCTTATCTCCTTCTATAAATATTTTTGTTTCCCCTTCTAAGAAGGACTGAAGCATCCTCACTTTGGTTGTACTTCTTCTTGAGCTTCATGTGGTCTGTGAATTGTATCATTGGGTTATAGGAGCTTTTAGGCTATCATACCTATCAGTGAGGGCATACCATGTGTGGTGTGTGTGTGTATGTGTGTGTGTGTGTGTGTGTGTGTGTGTGTGTGTGTGATTGGTTTACACAGGATGATATTTTCTAATTCCATCCATTTACCTAGGAGTTTCATGAAGCCTTTTGTGTTCTCTGAGGGTCTGTATGATCTGTCCAGGATCTTCTGGCTTTCATAGTCCCTGTTAATAAGTCTGGTGTAATTCTGATAAGTCTGCCTTTAAATGTTACTTGACCTTTTTCCATTTCTGCTTTTAATATTCTTTCTTTGTTTTGTTCATTTGGTATTTGGTGTTTTGGCTATATGTGATGGGAGGAACTTCTTTTCTGGCCAATCTATTTGGAGTTCTGTATGCTTCTTGTAGCTTTATGGGTATGTCTTTCTTTAGGTTAGGGAAGTTTTCTTCTATAATTTTGTTGAAGATATTCACTCAATCTTTAAGTTGGGACTCTTAGTTCTATCTATACCTATTATCCTTAGATTTCTTCTTCTCATTTTGTCCTGGATTTCCTAGATGCTTTGGGTTAGGAGCTTTTTGCATTTTGTTTTTTCTTTGTGTCAATATTTTCTATGGTATCTTCTGCCCCTTGAGATTCTCTTTTATCTCTTGTATTCTGATGGTAATACTTGCATCTAAGACTCCTGATCTCTTTCCTAGGTGTTTGATCTCCATGATTGTCTCCCTTTTTGATTTCTTAATTGTTTCAATTTCCACTTTTAGATTGTTTTGTCCAATTCCTTCACCCATTTGGCTGATTTTTGTGTTTTTTCTTTAAGGGCATCTACTTGTTTATCTGTGTTGCCCAGTATTTTGGTAAGAGTGTTATTTATGTCCTGCTAAAAGTCCTCTAACATCTACGTGAATTGTAATTTTCAATCAAAATCTTTCTTTTCCAGTATGTTGAGGTATCCAGGACTTGCTGTGGTGGAGAACTGAGTTTTGATGATGGCAAGTAGCCTTGGTTTCTGTTGCTTAGATTCTTGTCCTTGCCTCTCACTATCTGCTTTTCTCTTGTCTTATCTGGACTTGTTGTCTCTGACAGTGACTTGACCCTCCTGTAAGCCTAATGGAATACCAGCTTTCTCCCCACAGGATCAGCTCAGGGTTGAAGTGGAAATCGGAAGGATCCTGTCCCAGACTACTCCTCAGTTCCTGTGTTTTGAGGGCTCCAGGTGGGTTCCTCTTGGGCCAGGAATGTAAACAGAAGTGGTGATCTCATCTGTGCTCTCTGAGAATCCAGCTCTCTCCTGGCAAGATCTGGGCACAGAGAACTGGGGCAAAGAATCACCTCTGGGTGCAGTCAGCAACCAGAAGAATTCTGTCCCAGACTGCTCCTGGATCCCTGTGTTCTGAGGACTTGGGCAGGTCCCTCGGAGCAGAAGTGGTGATTTAACCTGTGCTCTCAGATGTGTCAGCACTCCTGGGAGATCAGCTTTCTCCCAGCAAGATCTCCTAGCGTGATCTGAGTACACAGAGCTGTGTCACAGGATCAAGTCTGGGAATATCCAGAAACTGGAAGGATTCTGTCCCAGACTGCTCCTCGGTTCCTGTGTCCTGAGGACTCTGGGTGTGTTCCTTTTGCGCCCGAAATGTGAGCAGAAGTGGTGGTTTCACCTGTGGTTTCAGGAGTGTCAGCACTTCTGAGAATCCAGGTCTCACCTAGTGAGATCTCATTGTTGTTTTTATCATGACCATATTCCAGCAGAGAACTTCAAAGATGTTTAATAGTGTGGTTTGTACTATCTATTGTCAAATGACTACATTTCATCTGAACTGTGGTGAAGCACTGAACAATGGCAAAAGAATATGTTGGAGTAGAGGGATTCAACTCAGGAAAGAGAAAAAAAGGATCATGACACAAACTAAGCCCTCTTTAACTTAGGGCAATGGTTTCTTCCTGCAAATAAGCCCTACCTATTCAACATGAAATCACCAGTGAATCATTGCTGCATATAATGAGTCCTTGTATGATCTAATCATTTCATTCTTTTGATTGCTACTATAGGTAGGAAAATATTTGTAATAATGTTTTCATCTTTAAAACAGTTCAAGGACAAGCATCTAATGTCAGAGCTTTCCTTTGTTTTCTGTTGTAAAAGTGTTATAAAAATGTAATAAAAGTTAGTAATAATTAAATATTTTGTGCAGTAGATAGAACTTACATCTATGCTTATTTCACTTGTAATTATTTATTTCTATAATTCAATTAGTCATATTAGATTTCCACAATCATATGTTTTAGTAATTAATGTTCTTCTAAATTAGTCAAAATAGATTTTTTGAGAGAAAATCAATACTTTTATAAACACTGTGTACAAGTAAGATACTCATTAAAATATGATGAATATTGATAAGTTCAATAATTTTACAGAAAACACGGTAGCCAAGATGCATAGGAAGAAGTTGGAGTGTTTGTTATGGAGATAGCTAAGGAAAACCTTGGAGAAAAGCAGATAATGATAAGAATGTAGTAAGGAAACTGGTACTGCTTGGCGTTGAGGACTTACAAAGATGACAGGATAGCTAGTATGGAGTGAACAAAGAGAAGACACAAGATTAAATTTATCAATGAATTTAAGTACTGCCTTTTGTTATACATAGACTGACCCAAGGCTCCAGCTGCATATGTAGCAGAGGATGGCCTTGTTGGGCACCAATGGAAGGAGAAGCCCTTGGTCCTGCCAAGGCTGGACCCTCCAGTGTAGCGGAATGTCGTGGAGGGCTAGATGGAGAGGAGAAAACCATTGCAGAAGAAGACGAGGGGGATGGGTTAGGAGGCTTATGTCAGGGAAACTGGGGACGGGAATAACATTTGAAATGTAAATAAAAAATATGAAGTAAAAGAAAAAAAGAAGAAAAGGAAGTCACAGTATAGACTATAGTGAAGGAAGATCTTTAGCACTATATCAACACAAAATCCTACTTACAAGACAGAGAAATGGAATTCATTGGATAAACTATAAAACTTGATATGAATTAGATGAAATAAACAACATTGGAGAATGGGTAGATTGTAATGTGTCAGAAAATGTGTAGTTATTGAAGGCTGAGAAAAATGAAGCAAAGAGGTGAAGGTTTTGGTTGCAGATGGGAAAGGTTTTCGTGTATTGAACTTTTGTTTGTATTCAGATGAATAAAATGTAAAGAATTATTCTTAATATTTATACACAGATTTAGATTTAATATTGCACATGAGATCATGTTGAGAGACTGTTAGATTCCTGACCTTAAAATTAAGAGGAGTTGCTAAGCTGTGGGGATAAAATTGAACATCACCAACACTGCTTATGTCCATGAAGTAATGTGGATAAGATACTTACGGAGATGAGAGACTATTAACTACAACAGTGTCAAGGAATGCTTTTTACCATCATAACCACATATTCATTTCAGAAAATTCTGGTAATATATGAAATAAGATGACAATAAGGTCAACAAGAGACTGCTTTTACCTTTCATGAGGTAGAAACAGCATTACCTTTAGTCATAGCTGTTCTTGTGATTAATCTATATTCATAAAAGAATATACATACTTTATTCCTGAAGTGAGACCCAAAAGAGATACAGAAAATGGGAACCTGTTTTCAAGAGAAAAGAGTTTTCCAGAGGGCAAATACAGAAGCTATCAAAAAGAAAGGACCATAAGAACAGCCAGAAAGTGATAAAAGGCAGCATTGAGTCCAGACCACCATGGGGTTTAAAGAATGGTGCTCTGGTAAGTGGCAACTGTAGGGATGTAGAAACTATCTACTCTGAAGAAAAAGCTATCTGTACCCTGAGTATTTTCTGTTGACATATAGAGAGAGAGAAAGAGAGAGAGAGAGAGAGAGAGAGAGAGAGAGAGAGAGAGAGAGAGAGAGAGAGAACTTAAAAGGTAAGTGGACACAGGAATAATGAATGTATTAAGATGCAACAGGAAAATAGATCCCTCCTGATATTTTATATTCTGACATTATAAGGCCAAGAATACAGACTTTATATAAAATGATAAAATGATCATGGCCATGCTTAGTAGTTAAGAAGAAATATCAAAGTAGATTTAATTTGTACTTCCCTGATGGCTAGGGAAGTTAAACATTTTTTAAATATTTCTGACTTATATTTCATCTTTTGAGGACTCACTGTTTACTTCTATGCCCTACTTTTAATTTTTTTCGTATTTATTTATTTTTAGTTTTTATATATTACACATATATGTGCATTCTATAAAATAAATAGCTGTCAATAATTTTCCCATTCTCTGAGCTAACTGCTTACTCTGTAAATTTTCTAAATTGCAATTTTGGGAAAATTAATTCAAAGGTTAAAAACTTTAGAATACAAAGAACATGAAATGGAAAAGGATTAAAAAGTAAATTGCAGATATTGAGAAGCTCTAAAGGAGACACAGATGAGGAATGCATTGAGATGATTTAACAAGGTTTTCTTTTTTTTTTTTTTCTTTTCTTTTTTTCTGGAGCTGGGGATCGAACCCAGGGCCTTGCGCTTGGTAGGCAAGTGCTCTACCACTGAGCTAAATCCTCAACCCCTTAACAAGGTTTTCATAATAGGATCTGAAAAGAAAAATTTGATGGGGCAATAATTACAATTTTAAGAATATAATGCATTTGTACTATAAGAACAAATTGCAGGACAAACACGTATTCCTAACCAATCAAATCATTCTGAACCTTCCCAAATAAAATATTTGCTTAACTGTGGAGATAAAAGAGGACAAATTATACATGGAGAAAATGACAAGTATATCAATCAAAGACATCTAACAACAATCACAACGTGAAGCTGAACATAGTAGAATGGTTTCAGAGGCTCGAGAAAAAAGCCCCTGGTTGTGCAGTTATGTGGTCTCCATCAGTTGGAAAATGAAAGGATCTAGAAAATATCATCCTTTTGCATTCTTTTACATGCTGACTGCCAGTTGAACCAGCACCATTTGTTAAAAATGCTGTCCCTTTACAACTGGATGGTTTTTGCTCTTTTGTCAAAGATCAAGGGACCATAGGCGTGTGGGTTCACTTCTGTGTTTTCAATTCTATTCCATTGGTCTATCTGTCTGTTTCTGTACCAATACCATGCAGTTTTTATTATGATTGCTCTATAATGCAGCTTGACGTCAGGGATGGTGATTCCCCCAGAAGTTCTTTTATTGTTGAGAACAGTTTTTACTATCTTAAATTTTTGGGTATTTCAAATGAATCTGCCAATTGCTCTGTCTAACTATATGAAGGATTGAGTTGGAATTTTGATGGGAATTACATTGTATCTGTAGATTGCTTTCAGTAAGATGGCCATATTTATTATATTAATCCTGCCAATCCATGAACATGGGAGATCTTTCTATATTCTGAGGTCTTCTTCAATTTCTTTCTTCGAAGACTTGAAGTTATTGTCATACAGATCTTTCACTTTCTTGGTTAGAGTCACACTAATTTATTTTAAATTATTTGTGACTACTCCCTAATTTCTTTCTCAGCCTGTTTATCCTAATAGTAGAGGAAGGCTACTGATTTGTTTGAGTTAATTTTATATCCAGCCACTTTGCTGACATTGTTTATCAGGTATAGGAGCTCTCTGGTTGACTTTTTGGGGTCATTGATCCTTTCTTATATCCTTGTACACACATTCAAACACGAACACACAGAGACACATGCTCTCAGATACGGTAGACAGAGATATACTCAGATATCAAAATTAATCAACTGTATTCCAGAGGAAGCTCCATTACTATATACTTGACTAAACACAAAATAAATACCAAAGAAGTTTGGACTTCTTTTTGGTGAACTTTTGGTTTCATTTTGTTTTGTTTGTTATTTTTTGTATTATTAGAAGTAAGTACTTTTATTGTTTGAAAGTTTCATGAGTACAAACAATTTGTCTTGAACAGATTTACACCCTTGGGCTTTTCCCCCCTTCAGCTCCTTCTGGTGCTCTTCCCCACATTTTTCTTAAAATTTCTTGTGTTTTCTCATTTTAAACCTACTAACACTTAGTGATACCTGTGGGTAAATTAGCAAAGAAAAATCCACATCTTCTCAGGAACCATGTCTCTAAAGAAAACTTAACCTCTCTCTCATTACAGCCACCAAATGCCAATTTTTCTTTACATATGTGTTTGTGTTTATGACCCTTTCTATCCATGTTGGGAGTTTTGCAATCCTTTCCTTATCTTATGATGCAGTTCCAGTCATGGTGAGCTCATATGGATATGTTGACTTGATTATGCCTGGCATACACTGCTTCACTGAAGAAGTCCACTGCCTCTGCTTGCTAGAGGGGCTGTTATTTAAGTGTCCCACTTAGTGCTGACCATGCTATAGTCTCAGGGTACCTCAATAAATCAAAAGGCAGACAAGATGTTAAAAGGACTATTATTAATAGTGTTTGTTCTAGCATCTTTGCTGAAATTCTTCCATGTTCCCTATTTCACTAAATGCTAGAGATAGTGGATAGATACTTTTGATTTTAGATGCAAGACACGTTCCAAATAAAAGAAGCACAATGAGCTTCTAATATATCAAATTGTGAGTCATGCTGTTAGTCTGTATAACAAATGCAATACAGCATCAACGTAGGTAATAATAGTATATAATTCCAGAGGAGAGTTTTTCACTCAATTGTTCATGGCATTTAATGCCAGGTAAAGGAATCTGTCTTGAATTTGGAAGATCCAAGAGGCTCTAAAAGCTTCCTGACCAGAGAATAATGTGGATAATGTTACATTATAAGAGGATTACATTGTGATTCTTTTATCTAATAATACCTGAGAGGTGCAAAGAATATTTATTTCTAAAGTGCTTTAACAGATCTAATCTTATTTTATTCACAGAGCCTTGCTAAAGCCAGATGGATAAAAAATATTTTACCATTTTCTTTTTAGAGGGTTATCAGTTTTCTAAGGTCAGAGGCTTCAGTTGATAGCAATCTCTATGCTCAGATAGCTATGAGATCATGTTTTAAAAATATCTTCTGCAGGATTTTTGTAAGATCTTAAGTAGGTCAAGTTATGTTTTCTTTTGAATGGCTTAGGGGTGCAGTCCATTTCAATAGGTAACAAGAATCTATGATTTACCACACACAAAATGTCAGTTTTAAACATGTCGACAGAGGCTTGTAAGACAGCATAACCATAAGTAGAGAGATGGATGCACTGATTTGATAGAGTTCCACATACATAAAAATCCTTCCACTGAATTAGCATTATTAAAAATTGTGTTTACAGCATTTGTTTAAAAATGGTTTTGAAAGAATATATGATGATATTGCCTTTAAAATACTGTGAAAATGTGAAATTAATTTTACTGGTCATATTTGTAGAAATAAGAAAGGTTCAATTATTGGCCTTGGTTTTATTTGCTATTAGTGAAACACTGCTGGTGTTCTGTTTACTTGAATTACATTCTCAGCAACAAAACTGCTTTGAATTAGAGACGTGTTTGGAATTAGAAAGAAATCAGGAGGACATTAGACAAATAGACAGAAGTTAAGAAACTTAGTTTGGTATTTGTAGAAAAAAGAAAAAGGAATGGTGCTCTAATAAAGACAGTGTGCAGGTTTCATGTTCATGAATGTTGAGAGTGCCTTTTTATTTGTCTTACATTCTATAATGTAAATATATGTTTATAATTTGAAAAGAGTGAGGGCTCTGAAAGTTATATACATATATACACTGCACAGAAAGATAAAACAGAAATGACTCTTTCAGAGTGATTTAGAACTAGACCATTTCTGCTGAACTGCTTTGCAAATAGCACTTAACATGTTCTTAGCTCAACTCTTATGTAGTTAAGATCATCCACCTGACAGACCATAAGAGGATACCACTCTCTAAATTGCTAGTTTACAGTTGGACAAACTATAAGAGTCCCTGACATGTCCCTGCTAGTTAAACCTGTTTGTGCTTTGACTTGTTATAACAGTTCTTGAGAATGCTTTTTTCTTAATCCACTTTACCTTGTCACTCTTTTCTTGATAGGAAAAATACCAACATCATAACATCTATATTGTTAAACAATGTACACTTTCAGGATTCTGTTTTGTTTTATCAAATATATCCATATTATTAGAGAAAATTTCATTTTCTAATTGACACCTGCATGTGTATTATTTTCCTGCTTTGTTAATTAAATTCTTTCATGTAATCTTTTTTCTACTAATAACTGACCAGAAGGGAAAAAGCCTCATCTCTCTTGAGAATAAACAATTCCAAAAAAAAAAAAAATCTAATTAGAAACTGTGTGAAATTGTTAAGTACTAGGGTAAAAACAGTCTTGACATGCAATGTCAAATTTGACTGCAAGGCCATAAACTCTCAAGAATCTTTCAAAACCTTTAATTCCAGTAAAATTTAACTTGTAGCTATCAAAATTTAGTTTAGCGATCTGAGATCCAAATATGACGTCAATCAAAAAGGATAACGAATTCTTTACTCAATGATGAAAAACCTTGAACGCTTGTTAGGAAGAGCAACAGTGTTTAGATACTTGGGAAATACCATGTCCTGCTTTTGTTTGCTGGTGGGCAACTAAAGTATTGCTCTGAGGAACTAAAGTACTTTCAGCAGCAGAAACCCAGGAACAGTTTACAGGAGGCACTTAATCTATGACTAAATTTAACTCACAAGCTGACAATGTCAGATATTCACTGTGGACCAAAGAAAACATGGATATTGCAGAAGGATAGAAAAGTCTGAATTGGCTAAAGAATGTGGGCAGGTCAGCCTGCATTGAATAATGTGCAATTCAATGACAGAGTGACAGAGGAAAGAAAGAAGGGTATTCATATTTTGCGAGAAATTAAAGGGAAAATTATGAGGCCCATGCAAATGGAAAGCTCAGATCAGGGTACAGAAGGAAGGTAAAAATGTGAACCTGATAGTAAAAGTCATGCATTATACGCCTATACACTGTAGCTGAAGACACAAACACTGTGAGGGTCAATAAAGGAGAAGAATACCTTTCTACAAGATTCCCTGAGAGCAGGAGTGGGCTGTGGATAGGATGATATTCCACCAATGACATGGTCATAGCCTAAGTCTGTAATAGCAGAAGAAATGGTGAGCAGCGAGTTACATGATAGATTTTGATTCATTGATAAACAGTAGAATATGAAAGGCAGAATGAAAAATGAGGCCATAAGTGACAACTAAATGGTTAAATTACATTTATTTATAATAGTCAAATTTCTGGTTGAACTGTTGTGCTTTGTAAACTGTCAGTTTCTGAGGTATGTCTGCTATATCAACAACCTCA
Organism: Rattus rattus; assembly: GCF_011064425.1. Lineage (NCBI taxonomy): Eukaryota > Metazoa > Chordata > Mammalia > Rodentia > Muridae > Rattus > Rattus rattus. The sequence continues at coordinate 146,867,647 of NC_046156.1, read as the reverse complement.
GAAGTCCTATATATTTTGACTATTGTGTAGGAAAGCATATGGCTTTAAATGGGAAAATGCTTTTATTTTAATGATCACAGATATTTATCACCCTTTATTTTATTTAACTTGGTTTATTAACAGTTATATTCAAACACACATATCCCCACCCCAACCCCCAAATTCAGTGCCTTATCCCTTTTACTTTATGTTTACTGTATAGAAAGCTACACTGATTTTAATTACTTTATTTTTTGCATAATTGTGTTTTAAAACAAATATAAAATTAGTCCTATTCATGATCAGTTCATTATTGGGATCTTTTTTTTTCTTTTTTTTTTTTTTTTATTAACTTGAATATTTCTTATATACATTTTAGTGTTATTCCCTTTCCCGGTTTCCGGGCAAACATCCCTCCCCCTCCCCTTCCTTATGGGTGTTCCCTCCCCACCCTCCCCCCATTGCCGCCCTCCCCCCAACAGTCTAGTTCACTGGGGGTTCAGTCTTAGCAGGACCCAGGGCTTCCCCTTCCACTGGTGCTCTTACTAGGATATTCATTGCTACCTATGAGGTCAGAGTCCAGGGTCAGTCCATGTATAGTCTTTAGGTAGTGGCTTATCCCTGGAAGCTCTGGTTGCTTGGCACTGTTGTACATATGGGGTCTCGAGCCCCTTCAAGCTCTTCCAGTTCTTTCTCTGATTCCTTCAACGGGGGTCCTATTCTCAGTTCAGTGGTTTGCTGCTGGCATTCGCCTCTGTATTTGCTGTATTCTGGCTGTGTCTCTCAGGAGCGATCTACACTTCTGCGGGATCTTTAATTTTTCTGTATAGCTATTGTCTATATTTAAAATAGTGATGACACTGCATTGTTGATAATTGTAGTTTAACACAATATATACCTTCCATTTTTCAAACTTGTAGATTATAATCAAATATAACTATAAAACATTGATGCAAGAATTTTGAATTTAAGGTTTAGAAATATCTGCTAAAGTCATTCCTCACTACAATAATTAATATTTACTAATCTTGTTAAAATTTTCTATTTGATAAAAATTGTCTATATAAAATTAATTGAAATTGCTTGAGAAAATTAACAGAAATAAATAGATATATACCTATGTATAGTTAGTGAGATGGTTCAGTAGGTAAGTGGTTATTGCTGCCAAGGTCAATGACCTGAGTTCCACCCTATGATACACATGGTAGGAGGTGAGAACTTCTCCTGTAAACTTCCATAGTGTTCTACATGCTCACATGCTCACATTCATGTGTAGACAACTTACATTGAATGTGTAATAAAAAATTATATAAAGTAATTTTTAAACTCTTAAGAGGAAGAATTCATGATTTTTAAAAGTAATTTAAAACAAAATATTATTAAGTAAATACAAATTATGAGTGACAGGACATCTTTTTCCTAGGTATGTTCACATCATTTCCTTCCCTTCGGCACCTTCATGACGTGAGAGTCACTACTTATCCATCTTTGCCAAGCATGATTTAGCTAAAAATCAAGTCAACCCGAAAGGTGTATGTGAATAATTCATACAGTCATTTTACCTTCTTTTCTAATCTCTGTATCTTTCATTAGCTGTTCAGCAGAAATATGGAATAGAATCTCTAAGAGTACAATTTTTTTTATCCTATAAATCAGAATGTCGTAACTTTTTAACAAAGAAACTATTATGCTGTATTTAATTCTGAGCATAGTGAACTAACTTACTGCTGCATTCACTTGGTTACATTTTTCATTACAATCTAAAGTAGAGTTTGATATTAAATAAACATTTTAAATGAAATATATATATATAGTTATATGTATAATATCTAACACAGTCTATGTTGTAGTTCCCAGCTAGAGGTAGAGTACCAAGGGCTAGCCTTGACATGAATTGGAGGTTGTCAAGTACTAGGGATGCCTGACCAATTGAAATTCAAGCTAACAGACTGTTCTTTTGCAATGAGAACTCCTGAACTCAGGAATCAAAATGCTTTCTTGACTTGACTCAGCACTTGACTTTTATTGAAGTCGCACAAGAAAGTTAGGTTCCAAAGTTCATACGGGAGGTGGGTAAACACTTCTCTATTTTCCTGTGCCAAAATGTTCTTGTGATTCAGAGTAGTGCAGATTTAGAACAGTAAAAAGGAACTACAAAATCTCAAATATAAAATATTTGTAGCGAGCACAATTTTTTTATCTCTCCCAATCGCCAGTCTCCAGTGAGGTCCAGGGCAGCAGTATTGTGGTTACAAAGTCTTTCTCATATGTGCGAGACAGTATGGTATCATAAAAGGGCAAATACGAGGTTCTACTGCTAATCCTGCAGCCTTTCTTAATTCTCTTCTTTTCGAGAATACAGTCCCGTTACATTGTGCTCCAAGGTGATCTTAAAATACAGCAAAAGGCATGTTCCTTCACTAATATTTATCCCTTTCTAGTACTGGCTCCCATACCTTAATCCTATAATACCTCCAATCTGACTCAAACATCCAGGACCCCATCTTCACAAAAAGACCATCTTCACTTAACCTGTTTGGAGAACTCCTAGGGAGCTGCCACCATCATCCCTGAACCCATGGAACCCACTGTTGACGTTCTCGGAAATACCTGTATTCCATTGTCAATTTTGTACAAAAGTGTCCTGTGTTTATAATAAGGAATTGAGACTAAGACTGAAGGAACAGCTGCAGACTTACTCATCTCTGCCCAAGACTCTAGTTTCCTTTCCTTTCCACCTCGAGTGAGTGACAGTAACATATCAAACTTCCCCAAGATGTTGTAACTATCGCCATATCTGATTTTCTATTGTGTGCAATTTTTCCAAACTTGCAGTACTTCCTCTGCAGCTATGTTTCTCTTGAATTCATGAACAGTTCTCACTTTAATATTTTCTCAGTAACATCTAGTTCCTGGATATCAAGCAGGCTCCTACTAGGTCTTGCCAGATCACCAAATACCAGCATAATCAAGGAAGGAAGAAAGAAAGGGAAAGGTTAATAGATGAAGAGAATGGTAAGTACTAAGACCCCATATGAACAATGCCAACCAACTAGAACTCCCAGGGACTAAGCCACTACCCAAAGACTATACATGGACTGACCCTGGGCTCCAACCTCATAGGTAGCAATGAATATCCTAGTAAGATCACCAGTGGAAGGGGAAGCCCTTGGTCCTGCCAAGACTGAGCCCCCCCAGTGAACGTGATTGTTGGGAGGAGGGCGGTAATGGGGGGAGGATGGGGAGAGGAACACCCATATAGAAGGGGAGGGGGAGGGGTTATGGGGATATTGTCCTGGAAACCAGGAAGGGGAATAAAAATCGAAATGTAAATAAGAAATACGCAAGTTAATATAAAAAAAAAAAAGAATAGTTGCAGAAATGACATCACAAGGAGCTTGCACCAAAGAAGCATGCCTTGGAGTCTCTCAGTATTCATACTGTGGTCTATAAGGGGCCATAGACTTGTGCTCTGAAACAGTCCCCTCCCACCTCCATCCCCCACACATTGTTTTTTTCCTTGTCATCAGGGGTTCTAGGCATCCCAAGCTTATTGTTGTAATCTCTTCAACGGTAGAGATTTTTAAAGTTAAATAAATTAATTGTATATAATGAGACAATAATGGGAATTTGCTATGAGATACTTGCAAGGATTCTGAAAAGGTATTTTATTTGTTTTCAAATTTCTTTTAGAAATGAAAATTTTGTTCATCGTACATGTTAAAAAGAATTCATCACTCCCACTGATCTATCAAACATAATTTTTAGCTGGAAAGTGAAGATTCTGAGTTAAGGAATATATTGATTAAGCAATTATCAACATAAACCAATCTTGACATTCTCTCAAATTATAAAAAATATTTTTGTTCTATACATAATATCAATCAAATTAAGAAGGGGTGTGTGTGTGTGTGTGTGTGTGTGTGTGTGTGTGTGTGTGTGTGTGTGTGTTACAAAAAAGACCTCATAGTAGTGTATGTAACTTGATTGAAAAAGTGCCCAATAATCATTCAAGAAGTTTGGGAATGCCTTTAATCCCAGTACTAGGGAGGTAGACAGAGGAGGAAAAGAAGTTTCAGGTTATCTGTCAGGCCATCTGGACAGCCCAGGCAATGACTTCTTCAATTTAAAAAATAAAAAGGCAAAAGAAATCACAATACTTTTTAGATTGTATTTACTTTCAAGTGAAAGTTTGGCTTTAATGAGAATGTAAAGTCTTATCCCTCTACATTTTGGGACTTCATGTTTGTTCAAATTTTTCTCAAGGTCTCCTAAGGAAAAGAATTTTAGTCATAAACAAAAACATTCACACTATTAAGAGTTATTTCCCTTTTCTTAAAATAGAGGAAATGTAGTTATTTACTGACTCTGGGTCTAATTCATGCAGAGATCTTGCATCTTTCCCTATTAACATAAAACTTTTATTGTAAAACAGCTTTTCACACTGAGCAGAAGCCTGGGCTAAGGATGAGGCATGCCATGTGTTTCTTCAGCTCAATCAATTTAAACAAGTTAGCTTGAGCTAGAAATCAATTTACTTCAAACATTAGGTTGCTGTTTGAAATTTTAGAAACATATCTCTACAGTGAACTGATTTGAATGCATGTGGTCTCTCTCCTTAAACCTCAGCCGAGGCTCTAAGACTCTCAGTGACAGGTTAGCAAGTACAACAGCTATGCTGACTCCATGCTTCCATTATGCAAATGAACTAATACATCTATTTATCCCCTCAGAATGTAACTGAAAACTATAAAGAAATATAACGAAGTGGAATGTTCCTGGAAAAGTTTTACAAAGCTGTTTATGTCTGGTTATCAATCCCCACCAATTATATTCATGGGCGAGAGCAAAACTTAAGGAGGAGGGGTGGTAATACAGCCTTACAAAATAAAGCAAGAGCAGAAAAAGCCATTTAGTCTAATAAAATATGTTTCTTCAATTTAGTTACATTTACAGCTAAAGTTGTTTTAGCTTGCAGGTTTTAGTGTACTGGTTGCATTAATCAAATTGTTGTCTACTTGGGGGGTCTATGTAATGTTGCATATTTCCGATCACACTTTTATACCAAAGCATATGAGTTAAAGGATTTGTCCATAAAAGCCATTTTATTTTTCATTCTAACTATTCTGTTTCATAGGCAGAGGCTCATTTTTCACTACTCCTGGATAAAATGTCTCACTTTTTTCTTATGACTTATTTCCTTACATTTTCATAGTTTAAGTTGCATTTACTTTAGCATAACGCCATGTGAGAGTTATATTTTATATTTAGTTAAAGTCCAAACCTCCTGAATTCTTTTTCCTTTAGTCCACTGCAGTGATGTCTGTGGCAAGGAAGAAGAGTGTGTTCCTCATTTCCTCTCAGACTCCTGGCCAACACAGTCCAAGGACAGGCATAGAGGACAATGAGGAAAGAAATGTACATAACTAAGGATATTGTAATTTTGGATCCTAATAGTAGATGTAGGGTGTGGTTAGCCAATTTATTTGCTCTAAACGGTTTTTATTTGGGTGGGGCCAACTTAAGACAAGCTTTATTAAATATTAATACTGATAAAGAGCTAACCTTTGGTCAGGACCATTCCACAGAAATTTTCAGCTGCAATGGCCTCAAGCCATAGGCCACAAACTGCACAGTCCCACGAGGCTTTGTTATTTCCCAGAACTACAATTCCCAGTATTCCAGGAAATTACCTGGTTCCTGGGCAGGCACAGTTAACAGTTTTTTGTTTGTTTGTTTGTTTTGTTTTGTTTTCCATTTTTTAAAATTGGCTATTTCTTATTTACAGTTCAAATATTATTCCCTTTCCCGGTTTCCTGTTCATCACTCCCTAAATCCTTCCCCTCCCCTTCTATAAGGATGTTCCCCACCCCATCCACCTCCCCTTACTGTTCCCCCCACAACCTGGACAATCCCCTACACTAGGGGTCCAGTCTTGGCAGGACAAAGGGCTTCTCTTTCCATTGGTGCCCAAAAGGCCATCCTTTATGCAGTTGGAGCCATGGGTCAGTCCATGTGTACAATTTCGGTAGTGGTTTAGTCCCTGGAAGCTCTGGTTGGTTGGCATTGTTGTTCTTACCAGGTTACAAACACCATAAGCTCTTTCAGTCCTTTCTCTAATTTCTCTAATGGGGGTCCTGTTCAGTGGTTTGCTGCTAGCATTTGCCTCTGTATTTGACATGTTCTGTATGTGTGTCTCAGGAGAGATCTATATCCAGTACCTGTCAGCATGCACTTCTTAGCTTCATCCATCTTAACTAGTTTTGGTGGCTGTATATATATATATATATATATATATATATATATGAGTCACATAGAGGGAAAGGCTCTGAATGGCTATTACTTCAGCTTCTGCTCTAAACACTGCCTCCCTATCTCCTCCTATGGATATTTTTGATCCCCTTTTTAAGAAGGGGTGAAGCATTCACATTTTGGTCATCCTTCTTGAGTTTCATATGGCCTGTGCATTGCATCTTGGATAATTCGAGTATTTGGGCTAATATCCACTTATCAATGAGTGCATACCATGTGTGTTTTTCTGTGATTGGATTACCTCACTCAGGATGATATTTTCTAGTTCCATCCACTTGCCTATGAATTTCATGAAGTCATTGTTTTTGATAGCGAAGTAGTATTCCATTAGGTAGATTTACCACATTTTCTGTATCCATTCCTCTATTGAAGGACATCTGGGTTCTTTCCAGCCTCTGGTATTATAAATAAGGCTGCTACAAAAATAGTGGAGAATGTGTTTTTATTGAATATCAGAGCATCTTTTGGGTATATGCCTAGGAGAGGTACAGCTGTGTCCTCAGGTAGTGGAATGTTCAATTTTCTGAGGAACCTCCAGACTGATTTCCAGAGAGGTTGTACCAGTTTGTAATCTGACCAACAATGGAGGAGTGTTCTTCTTTCTACACATCCTCTCCAGCATCTGCTCTCTCCTAAATTTTTGAACTTAGACATTCTGACTGGTTTGAGGTGGAATCTCAAGTTTGTTTTGATTTGCATTTCCCTGATGACTAAGGAGGTTAAACATTTCTTTAAGAGGTGCTTCTCAACGATTTGATATTCCTCAGCTGAAAATGTTTTGTTTAGCTCTGCACCCCATTTTTAACAGGGCGATTTGGCTTTCTGGAGTCTAACTTCTTGAGTTTTTTTTATATTTTGGATATTAGTCCTCTAACAGATGTAGGATTGGTAAATATCTTTTCCCAATCTGTCGATTGACATTTGGTCTAATGACAGTGTCTTTTGCCTTACAGACGCTTTGCAGTTTTATGAGGTCCTATTGATCTTAGAGTATAAGCCATTGGTTTTCTGTTCAGGAAATTTTCCCCAGTACCCATTTGTTTGAGACTTTTTCCCACTTTTTCTTCTATTAGTTTGAGTGTATCTGGTTTGATGTTGGGGTCCTTGATCCACTTGGACTTAAGATTTGTACATGGCTATAAGAATGGATCAATTTGCATTCTTCTATATGCTGACCTCCAGTTGAACCAGCACCATTTGCTGAAAATGCTATCTTTTTCCCATTGGATGGTTTTGCCTCCTTTGTCAAAGATCAAGTGACCATAGGTGTGTGGGTTCATTTCTGGATGTTCAATTCTATTCCACTGATCAATCTGCCTGCCTCTGCACTAATACCATATAGTGTTTTTCTTTGTTTGTTTGGTTTCTTTTTGTTTCTGTTTGTTTTGTTTTGTTTTGTTTTGTTTTATCACTATTGCTCTGTAATAGAGCTTGATGTCAGGGATGGTGATTCCCCCAGAAATACTTTTATTGTTGAGGATAGTTTTAGGTATCTTGGTTTTTTTATTTATAATTCCAGATGTTAGCAAATTGTTCTGTCTAACTCTATGAAGAAATGGATTGGAATTTTGATGGGGATTGAATTGAATCTGTAGGTTGCTTTTGGTAAAAGGGCTGTTTTTACTATATTAATCCTGCCAATCTATGAGCAGGGGAGGTCTTCTATCTTCTGAGATCATTTTCAATTTCTTTCTTCAGAGACTTAAGTTCTTATCATACAGATCTTTCACTTCCTTGGTTAAAGTCACGCAGGTATTTTATATCAGTTGGTACTATTATGAAGGATGTTGTTTCCCTAATTTCTTTCTCAGTCTGTATATCCATTGAGTAGAAGGATCCTGATTTGTTTGAGTTTACTTTACACCCCAACACTGTGATGAAGTTGTTTATCAGTCTAAGTAGTTCTCTGCTGGAACTTTTGGTGTCACTTAATTATACTATCATATCTGCAAATAGTGATATTTTGACTTCTTCCTTTCCGATTTGTATTTGACATCCTTTGGTTGTCTTATTGTACTGGCTAGATCTTCAAGAACTATATTGATTAAGTAGGGAGAGAATGGGCTGCCTTGTCTACTCCCTGATTTTAGAGGGATTGCTTCAGATTTCTCTCCATTTAGTTTGATGTTAGCTACTAGTTTGCTGTATATGGCTTTTACTATGTTTAGGTATGAGCCTTGAATTTCTGTTCTTTTCAGGACGTTTATCATGAAGGGGTGTTGAATTTTGTCAAGTGCTTCCTCAGCAATCTTTGAGTTTGTTTATATAGTGGATTACATTGATGGATTTCTGTATATTGAACCATTCCTGCATACGTGGGATAAAGCCTACTTGATCTGATGGATGATTATTTCCATATGTTCTTGGATTCGGTTTGCAAGAATTTTATTGAGAATAAGTCTGGAGGTTCCTCAGAAAATTGGACATTGAACTACCTGAGGACCCAGCTATACCTCTCTGGGGCATATACCCAAAAGAGGCCACAACATACAACAAAGACACGTGCTCTACTATTTTTCAAAGCAGCCTTATTTATAATAGCCAGAAGCTGGAAAGAACCCAGATGCCCTTCAACAGAGGAATGGATACAGAAATGTGGTACATCTACACAATGGAATATTACTCAGCTATCAAAAACAATGACTTTATGAAATTCATAAGCAAATGGATGGAACTGGAAAATATCATCCTGAGTGAGGTAACCCAATCACAAAAAAACACACATGGTATGCACTTATTGATAAGTGGCTATTAGCCCAAATGCTTGAATTACCCTAGATGCACAGAACACATGAAACTCAAGAAGGATGAACAAATGCGAATGCTTCACTCCTTCTTTAAAAGGGGAACAAGAATACACTTGGCAGGGAATAGGGAGGCAAAGTTTAAAACAGAGGCAGAAGGAACACCCATTCAGAGCCTGCCCCACACGTGGCCCATACATATACAGCCACCAAATTAGACAAGATGGATAAAGCAAAGAAGAGCAGTCCGACAGGAACCAGATGTAGATCTTTCCTGAGAGACACACCCAGAACATATACATAGGCAAATGCCAGCAGCAAACCACTGAACTGAGAAAGGGACCCCCATTGAAGGCATCAGAGAAAGGACTGGAAGAGCTTGAAGGGGCTCAGGACCCCATTTGAATAACAATGCCAAGCAATTAGAGCTTCCAGGGACTAAGCCACTACCCAAAGACTATACAGGGACTGACCCTGGGCTCCAACTTCATAGGTAGCAATGAATAGCCTAGTAAGGGCACCAGTAGAAGGGGAAGGCCTTGGTCCTGCCAAGGCTGAATCCTCAGTGAACGTGATTGTTGGGGGTAGGATAGGGAGGGGAACACCCATATAGAAGGGGACAGTGAGGGGTTAGGTGGATGTTGGCCTGGAAAATGGGAAAGGGAATAACAATCAAAATGTAAATAAGAAATACTCCAGTTAATAAGATTAAAGAAAAGAAAAAGAAAAAGAAAACATCCATTTGCCTATGAATTTCATAAAGTCATTGTTTTTGATAGCTGAGTAATATTCCATTGTGTAGATGTACCACATTTCTGTATCCATTCCTCTGTTGAAGGGCATCTGGGTTCTTTCCAGCTTCTGGCTATTATAAATAAGGTTTCTATGAACATCTTGGAGCATGTGTCTTTGTTATATTTTGGGGCATCTTTTGGGTATATGCCCAAGAGAGGTATAGCTGGGTTCTCAGGTAGTTCAATGTCCCATTTTCTGAGGAACTTCCAGACTGATTTCCAGAATGGTTGTACCAGTCTGCAATCCCACCAACAATTGAGGAGTGTTCCTCTTTCTCCACATCCTCACCAGCATTTGCTGTCACCTGAGTTTTTGATCTTAGCCATTCTCACTGGTGTGAGGTGAAATCTCCGGGTTGTTTTGATTTGCATTTCCCTTATGACTAAAGATGTTGAACATTTCTTTAGGTGTTTCTCAGCCATTCAGCATTCCTCAGCTGTGAATTCTTTGTTTAGCTCTGAACCCCATTTTTAATAGGGTTAATTGTCTCCCTGAGGTCTAACTTCTTGAGTTCTTTGTATATTTTGGATATAAGCCCTCTATCTGTTGTAGGATTTACAATTTGCAAATTCATCTCAAATAACAAAAAACCCAGGATACCCTAGATGCAGAACACATGAAACTCAAATTCATCTCGAATAAAAAAAAAAAAAAAAAAAGGAGAATAGAACTTGGGGAATCACTATCCCTGAACTCAAGCAGTATTACAGAGCAATAGTGATAAAAACTGCATGGTATTGGTACAGAGACAGACAGATAGACCAATGGAATAGAATTGAAGACCCAGAAATGAACCCACACACCTACGGTCACTTGATTTTTGACAAAGGAGCCAAAACCATCCAATGGGTAAAAGATAGCATTTCAGCAAATGGTGCTGGTTCAATGGGAGGTCAACATGTAGAAGAATGCAGATCGATCCATGCTTATCACCCTGTACAGAGCTTAAGTCCAAGTGGGTCAAGGACCTCCACATCAAATCAGATACACTCACACTAATAGAAGACATAGTGGGGAGCATCCCAAACACATGGGCACTGGAGAAAATTTCCTGAACAAAACACCAATGGCCTATGCTCTAAGATCAAGAATGGACAAATGGGATCTCATAAAACTGCAAAGCTTATGTAGATGTTTTCTATGGTATCTTCTGCTCCTGAGATTCTTTCTTCTATCTCTTTTATTCTCTTGGTGATGCTCGCATCTATTACTCCTTATCTCTTCCCTAAGTTTTCTATCTCCAGGGTTGTCTCCCTTTGTGCTTTTTTCATTGTTTCTACTTCCATTTTGAACTCCAGGATGGTTTTGTTTATTTCCTTCTCCTGTTTGGTTGTTTTCCTGTAATTCTTTAAGGGATTTTTGTGTTTCCTCTCTAAGGGCTTCTTCTTGTTTACTTGTGTTGTCCTGTATTTCCTTAAGGGAGTTATTTATGACCTTCTTAAAGTTCTCTATCATCACGATAAAATATGATTTTAAATCTAAACCTTGCTTTTCTGGTGTGTTTGGATATGAGTGTTTGGTTTGATGGGGGAATTAGGCTCTGTTGATGCCAAGTAGTCTTGGATTCTGTTTCTTGGGTTCCTGTGCTTACCTCCTGCCATCAGATTGTCTCTGGTGTTAGCTTTTCTTGCTGTTTCTGATGGTGGCTTGACCCTCCCGTCGGCCTGTGTGTCAGCACTCCTGTAGACTGGTTTTCCTGTTTTCTTTCAGCCAATTATGGGAACAGAGTGTTCTGCTCTCAGGAGTGTAGTTGTTTCTGGCCGCTGGCTTTCAGTTCTCGGGGAGGGCAGCAACTGGAAGGGTCCTGTCCCTACTGATCCTAGGTCCCTGTGTACGGGGGGCACAGAAGGCACTAGGTGTTTTCTTCTTGAGTCTGGAATGTGGACAGACAGAGAGTAGTATTCTCTGGTTTCTCAGAAGTGTTTCCACTTCTGAGGGTCTAGCTCCCCCCATCCCCCACAGACTTTAGGAGCAGGGAGTTGTTTGACCAACCGGTTCAGTTCAGTTCTGGGCATAGACCTGGACCGTGGGCTCCTGCAGCTGACTGCTCCTATGTCCATGTGTCCACAGGTACTATGCAGTTTTGTCTCGTGCTAGGGATGTAGGCAAAGTGGGCAGAAGTGGCAGTCTGTCCTGTGGTCTCAGGATTGTCTGCACTGGGTGTTCAGCTCTCTCTCCCATGGGATTTGGGAGTAGGGAGCTATGGAACTGGATCAGAAAAGTTCTGGGCACCACTAAACTGCTTTTATTATCGTCCTTAGCTAATCTCTACACATTTTGGGCATAATTTCCTGAGCAACACTCTGATTGCAAGTAATGCTCTCTCTTCCCACTCATTGTTACAGTTTATTTGTTCTACATAACAAATCTGCTCATGTGCTTGTCTCTTGCAGGTATCTTTTCAAACAGATACAATAAGTTGCAGTAAATTTGCTGTCATGTGTGACCTAAATATGGTCTCTCAGAAAACCTTCCTAGCTGATTGTCTCTCAAGAGAATGGACACAGAGAATATCATCACTTAGAGAGAAAACTCTGACACCTTAAAGTGACATTAAGCAACAAATGCTACATATGTAGAGGAATATTTTAAGTAGAACTATTATTGTGTTAAGATCTTATTACTATCTGTGGTGTAAAACTAAGGACAGAACGACAGAAAATTATAAAAACCATCCTTGTATAACTGAAACACTGTATAACATTGTACTTTATATTCTCTACATTTTATTTTCCGCTAAATTTGGCATATTGCAGCGCAAGCACGGTCTCTCTCTCTCTCTCTCTCTCTCTCTGTCTCTCTCTCTCTCTCTCCCACTGCAATAGTTAGTTAGGCTAATTTAATCATTCCACATTTTAAGCATAAATTGAAGCATCATTTTGTACTCCATAATTATATACAATTACTTTCTACAAACTATAAATAGTATGGAAAATTAAAATGAATAATACCTCGCCATGGCTAAGGATCGAGAATACAATGTGGAGCAACTGCTTTGAATTCTGTTATTCACCTGAATTTTAAAGAATATTTCTTCAAGACATCTCAATTGAATGGTACTGTTTATCCTTATTATATATGTCATAGCATCTTTATGGTTTTACTTCGAGTGAACAGTCAGCAAACCCAGTTGTCCTTTTGTTATATCTTATTTGAGACAATGCATTCTGGGGTCATAATTGCTCTGTGCCATACATTTGCAATAGGTTTCTGTTGCCTTAGAAACATGAATGAAATTGGAATAAAACTATTGCTGATCCACAAAAGTTTGTTGAAGAATGAAAGGTAGAATTCCCAATAGAGATGAGCTTTATAAAAAACTTTCGTACAGTTAACTACAACTATTGCCAATATGGACATGATACAGTAATTTTTTTCACTACATTTGTTTTAAGATAACCATTGATTGAATTTCTTGAAAGAATTATTTGAGCTTCTCATGCCTGCATATAAATTTTAACTTAATATACAGATATTGTGCGAAGATTAGACACCATACTCTAAACCTAATCAGACATTAAATAAAACAAAAACAGTCATTCGCAATGTTTCTCCTTTTCTTCATGAATTGAAACTTTGTTTGAAAAGAATGGGGCAAAATGTCTAAGAGTATGAGACCCTATCATTTCATGGTATACCATCAAGAATATCACATACTGGTTTTTGTATGTGTTTAACTAGTGTCGATGTCAGTAATCTGATAGCTTCATGCCATTCTCTGGGCCTTCCTCATTCTCCTCTCAGAGACTCCCTCAACATAGGGCTTCCATCATATTCCTCCTTCCTCAATTCATTTTCCTAAATGTGTTAACTCAGATATTGACTTCAACTGAAACTTTGCAGAAAGCACATGTCAAAGACATTCTAGGGAACTCTCTCAAGAAGATACATTGGGAAAAATCCTTACTGTAGAACTTATTAACAGTATATCAACTGTTTATTATTAATAATTACTGTAATGTAACATACACAAAATGAATATGAATGCATTTTAATAAACTAAACAAAATATAGCAAAATTCTAAAAAATACATATAGAACAATAATATACTAACACAATAAAAGCCAATATTTTGCTCTTTAGGGGAAAACTGAAATAATATCTTCTAAGGTAGTGACAAAACAAAGTCATACAATTTTGTGGATCTTATATGATTTAAAACTGTAATTATAGCTACACTAAATACTTTTTAAAAAGGTAAAAAGGTTAAAATGACAAGGGAGGGAATTAATTATCCATGTTTACAGGTTGTAAGAGTCTACCTTTCAAGAAAACTGATGAGTTCACCAAAAGACTATCACAAATGAATGAACCCAGTACAGATGCAGAATATTAAGTGAAACTGTAAGATTAAAGAATAAGCTCTAGAATTAAATATGCTGAATGATGTAAAATATTCAAACTTTGTTAAAAAAATCTGAAAATCTAGAATGGAAACATTTTGTATGTTAATAGATTGGGTTAAACAAAACTGCAGAACCTTGAACAGCAGAGAAACATTTAAAGAAATGTCCAACATCCTTAGTTATGAGCAAAATGCAAATAAAAATCACCCTGAGATTCTACCTCATGCCAATCAGAATGCCTAAAATCAAAAATGCTGGGAACAGCAGATGCTGGTCAGGATGTAGAGGAAGAGGAATACTCCTCTCGTGACTGTGGGACTTTACACTGGTAAATAGCACTTTGGAAATCAATCTGACAGTTCCTCGGAAATTTGGAAATAGTCCTACTTGAAGACCCAGCTATACTATTATTGCATATACCCCAAAAGATGTTCCAACCTTTAACAAGGACACATGCTCCACTGTGTTTGTAGTAGCCTTACTTCTAACAGCCAGAACCCGGAAACAAACCCAATGTTCCTCAATAGAAGAATGGATACAGATTTGTAAATTTTCATAATGGAATACTACTCAGCTATTTATAAAATGCCTTCATGAAATTTGCAGGCAAATGGATGGAACTAGAAAATATCATTCTGCATGAGGTAACCCAAACACAAAATAATGCACATTTCATATACTCAATGATAAATGAATTTTAGCCTAAAAGCTCAGAATACTCACCCTACAACACACAAACCATATGGAGCTTAAGAAGAAGAAAAACCAAAATGTGGATGCTTAAATCCTACATACAAGGGGAAACAAAATAATCACAGGAAGTAGAGGGAACAAGGGTCCTGGCTGGGATAGAGAAGGGGGAAAGATAAAAGGAGGGGTCAGGTATTGGAAGTGACAGGAAAGAAGTACAGAGTGTCAGGAATTTGAATAAAGGTATTTAGCAGTGGGGGATGAGGAACTGGAAAAAGCCACTAGAATGTCCCTTATACCAGGTATCGGATAGGTTCCCAGGACCCAATGGGGATGACTTTAGCCAAAATAAGCAACAATGGGGAAATGGAACCTATAGAGACCACTTCCAGTAGATAGGCATGCCTCCAGTGGAGGGATGGGGCCACCCAATAATCTCAAAAAATTTAACCCATAAATGTTCCTGTCCAAAAGAAAAATAAAGCCAAAAATTTATTGAAATTGGAGGAAAGGCCATCCAGAGACCACCCCACCTAGGAATTCATCCCATCTGGGACACCAAACACAAACACTGTTGCTGACGCCAAGAAGAACTTGTTGAAAAGAGCCTGGTATGGCTGCTCCCTGTGAGGTTCTAACAGCACCTGACCAATCCGAATGCGGATTCTCACAGCCAAGCACTGGATAGCAACCAGTGTCCACAATGAAAAAACTAGGAGAAGGATTGAAGGGTCTGAAGATGATTGCAACACCATTGGAAGAACAATATCAACTAAGCAGAACATACAGAGCACCCAGAGACTAAAACAATCAAAGAGTATACATGAAGGAATCCATGGCTCCAGATACATATGTAGCAGAGAATGCCCTTGCCTGATGTCAATGGGAGAAGAAACCTTTGGTCCAGTGGAGGTTTGATGCCCCAACATAAGGGGATGGTAGAGAGGTGAGGTGGGAGTGGGTGAGTGAATGAAGGAATACCTCAAAGCGGCAAAGAGGGGGTATTGAAGAATGTGATGGGGGTTTGTGGAGGGGTAACCAAGAATGAGCATATCATTTGAAATGTAAATAAATAAAATGCTTAATAAAAATATGAGTAACAAAACTTTGCATCATAAAAATGGGTGTAATCATTAAAACTGCAGAAAGATTCAGAGTGAATTATTCTTTAAATAGAAACACACTAATATACAAAACACCAAGAAATACAGAGAAAATGTCACATTACCAACTCAAATATTCTAGTTTGCATCTCTTCTCCTGTGATAAATTCCATAACCAAAATCAGTTTGTGGAGAAATGAGTTTATTTCATTTTACATGTTACAGTCCATCATGGAAGGAAGGAAGCAGAAAATAAAAAATGGAATTTGGAGTCAGGAACTAAAGCAAAGACCATGAAGAAAGTCACTTTATTTTCTTGATTTTGCAGTCTCCCTCACTTTCATTCTTACAAAACCGGTAACCATATGTACAAGAGTGATGCTATCCCCAGCGAACTTGGTCTTCTTACATCAATCAAAAATTAAGAAAATCTCACACAGATACTTTCATGGATTAATCCACAAAGTCACATCCTCTATTGATGTTTGCCTTTCTGAGGTGACTCTGTGTCCAGTTGGCTAAAACTAAACAGCACACCAGAAGAATATTTTTCAAACATATTATGATACTATAGGACCTCAGAAAAATTGCTTTCATTTAAAAAAAATCAGAATCTATCAAATGGTGAGGAGGTAAATAAATAGAAACGTCTATACACTTTTGGTAGTATTGTAAATTAATATCAACCTTAAGAGTTTTGGTAACATACTACACATATTGTTTTACATAGTATGTAGATTCCTAAAAATTAACAACCAAAAAGATATAGATGATTGATAGAAAGAGGAATAAAAGAAAGAAAGAAAAAAGAAAGAAGGAAGGAAGGAAGGAAGGAAGGAAGGAAGGAAGGAAGGAAGGAAAGAAGCTAGCAAGCACAGAAGTAAGCTCTATTATATGGTCTAGATATACTATTGTAACCATGTTTCCAAAGGAAACAAAATTAGCATACCCAATAGATACCTACATATCCGTCTTTACTGTGGCACTGTTCACAAAAGGTAATATAGGGCATCAACTTAAATACTCATTCAATATTGAAAAGATGAAGAATAAACACAATATAATTTTATCCAATCACAAAAACTGAATCCTTGAATTTTTAAGTTATGGCCATGGAACTTATGAGCATTAAATTATGGGATATTAGGCAGAAGATAAAGCACAAATGCTGTATGTTGATCTGATACATTGTTGCTAAAAATTAAATGTTATTAAGATGAATAGGAATACTAGAGACTAGTAGGAGTAAAGGTATGGGTGGGGAAGTTCATAAACAGGTAACAAAACAATGTTAGATGAAATAAAGTTTTATGTTTGGTAACACAGAAAAATGATTAGAGATGTAAATAATGACATATTATATGCAAAATCTACAAGTAAAAGTATTGGGGACTCTCAATAAGTATAACAACATATGTGAATATTCAAGAGCAAAATGTATCACAATGAGTTTCATAAAAATTCATTGTTACTAACTTAGAAGTGAAACATTGTGCCTTGTGGCACAGGCCTTCTGCCTGGACAGAGCACCAGCTTGTCTGCTCCTCTGAAGATACCACAGTCTCAAGGACTCCAGGAGATTCACTGCATACAGGATAAATGGTAAGGAACCTTCCCTAACAATCCCACCTGCTGGGAATTCAGAGGAGCCCAGTGGTTTCAAGACCAACCCCCCCCCCAAACTCCCAACACCATGAATTCCACTTCCCTTCCAGCTGGCGGCTGATGGGGAGAGCACAACCTTGTCTGATTCCCTGAAGACACCACAATCTAAGGACTCCAGGAGGTCTGTGGCACATAGGGCAAGTACACAAAAGACTCCACAGTCTGAAGGCCTCCGAGGAGAACAGTCACACAAAGAGCAACAACTTGTCTGCTCCTCTGAAAACCCAACAATCTGAAGGCCTCCCAAGAGATCTGCTATAGCCAGGGCAACAAGCCAGCATTTTGTTTGCCCTCTCTGAAGACAACACAGTCTGAAGGCCTCAGAGGAGGTCTGCTGCAGCCAGGGCCACAGGCTTACCAGGAGACCAGCAGAAATCCAGGGACACAAGAGGCAGGCACCAGACAGACACACCCAGACCATTTAGCACCAGAGATAAGGAGATGGTGAGAAGAAAGCACAAGACCATAAACAACAGAAGCCAATATACTTTGGCTTTATTAGAACTTGGTTCTCCCACCACAGCTAACCCTAGATACACCAACACACCTGAAAATCAGGAAGCTAACCTAAATTTCTATATCATAAAGATAATAGAGTCCTTTAAAGAGGATATAAATAACTCACTGAAATAAATAAGGAAAACACAGGTAAACAGGTAGAAGCCTTGAAGAGAAAGAAAATAATTCCCTTAAAGAAATACAGGAAAACACAATCAAACAGGTGAAGGAATTGAACAAAATGGGTCAAGTCCTAAAAGTGGAAGTAGAAACAATAAAGAAAATTCAAAAGGAGGCAACCCTTGAAATGAAAAACCTAGGAAAGAGGTTAGAATTACAGATGTTTTTCTTCCTGTGGGATTACAAATCACTTAAGCTCCTTCAGGAGCTCCAGGGGCTAAACCACCAGCCAAAGAGTCCCCATGGAGGGACCCATGGCTCCAGCTGCATATATAGCAGAGAATGGCATCAATAGAAAGAGGAGGTCTTGGTAATGTGAATGCTCATTTCTCCAGTGTCAGGAAATGTCAGGGTGTTGAGGTGGGAGTGGGTGGAGGGCAGAAGGATCATCTTCATAGAAACAGAGGGAAGGGGGATTGCAGAGGAGGGAACCAGGAAAGCAGATAATATTTGAAATGTGCATAAACTATAAAATAAAAAAATTAAAAAGAAAAGAGAAAGGAAACATAAAAACAGAAACTGAGGAAATTAAAAAAATCATCAGATTCTTTTACAAATCCTATACTCAAGAGAACTGGAAAATCTGGAAGAAAAGGATGATTTTTCTAGACAGATGCCACATACCGAATTTAAATCAAGAGCAGACAAACTATCTAAACTGACCCATATCCATTAAGGAAATAAAGGAAGTCGTTAAATACGTCCCAGCACAGAAAGGCCAGGGCCAGATAGCTTTAGTGCAGAATTCTATCAGATCTTCAAAGAAGAGCTAGTACTAATATTCCCCCAAAATATTCAATAAAATATAAAAGGAAGGAGCATTACCTAATTCACTCTATGAAGCCACAATTATTTTATTATATTAACAACACAAGGACCAAACCAAAACAGAGAACTTCAGACAAATTTCACTTATGAATATTGATGCAAATATTTCAATAAAAATCTCATAATCCAATTCCAGGTACATATCAAAGCCAGTATTCACCATGATAAAGAAGGCTTTATCCCAGGGATATAAGGTTGATTCAATATATGAAAATCCTTTATTGCAATCTACTATATAAACAAATACAAAGAAAAAATCACATGTTCATCTCATTAGATGCTGAAAAAGCATTTGACAAAATACAACACCCCTTCATGTTAAGAGTGTTGGAGAGATCAGGAATTCAAGGCCCATAATAAAAGCAATATTCAGCAATCCCACATCCAATATCAAATTAAATGGAGAGATACTTGAAGCAATCCTCCTAAAGTCAGGGATAAGACAAGGATGCCTACTCTCCCCATACCTATTCAATATAGTATTCAAAGTTCTAGCTAGAGCAATAAGAAAACATAAGGAGATTAAGTAACTACAATTTCACAAAGAAGAAGTCAAGGTATCACTATTTGCAGATGATATAAGCAACTGCAAAAATTCAACCTTAGAAATTCTACTGCTGATAAACAACTTCAGCAAAGTGGCTAGATGTAAGATTAACTCAAGCAAATCAGTTTCTTTTATACTAATGATTAACTGGCTGAGAAAGAAATAAGAGAAACAACACCCTTCACAATAGTCACAAATTAATGTAAAATATCTTGGGGTACCTCTAAAAAATTAAGTGAAAGAACTGTATGACAGGAACTTCAAGTCTCTCAACAAAGAAATTGAAGAAGACCTCAGAAAATGGAGAGATTTCCCATGCTCATGGATTGACTAACAAAGTAAAAATGGCCATCCTACCAAAAGCAATCTGCAGATTCAGTACAATCCCATCAAAATCCCAACACAATTCTTCAAAGATATTCAAATTAATTTGGGGAAAAATAGTGGAAACAATCCTTAACAATTAAAGAACTTCTCGATGGGATCGCCATCCCTGACCTCATGTTACACTATAAAGAAATAGTGATGAAAAGAGCTTGGTATTGGTACAGAGACAGAAAGGTTGATCAATGGAATAAAACTGAAGTCCCAGAAATAAAACTACACACTAATTTCCCATATGGAGCTCCAGTGGCTCAGACTCTAAGATCAAGAATTGATTAATAGGACCTCATGAAATTGGAAAGCTTCTGTAAGGCAAAGGACAGTCAGTAGGACAAACTGGCAACTTACAAATTGGAAGAAAATCTTCACTAACCCCACATACAATAGAGGGCTAATAAAACCCAAACAACCCAACCAAAATGGGTATAGAACTAAACAGAGAATTCACAGCACAGGAATCTGGAATAGCTGAGAAGCACTTAAAAATATTCAGTCTTTAATGATTAGGGAAGTGCAAATCAAAAGGACCATGAGATTCCACCTTACACCAATCAAAATGGCTAAGATTAAAAACTCAGGTGACAGCACATGTTGGAGAGGATGTGGAGAAAAAGGAACATTCCTCCATTGCTGGTGGGTTTGCCAACTGGTACAATCACTCTGGAAATCAATCAGGAGGTTCCTCAGAATATTAGAAATCTACCTGAAAACCCAGCTATACCACTCTTGTGCGTATACCCAAAATTTGTCCCATCATGCACCAGGGCACATGTTCCACTATGTTCATATTGGCCTTATTGCGATAGTCAGAAGCCGGAAACAACCCACATGTCCCCTAATGAAAGAATGGATAAAGAAAATGTGATACATTTACACAATGGAATACCACACAGCTATTAAGAATGAGAATATCATGAATTTTGAAGGCAAATGGATGGAACTAGAAAATATCCTGAGTAAGGTCACTCAGACCCAAAAGAACATGCATGGTATGTACTCACTAATAAGTGGATATTAGCCTAAAAAGTACAGAATTCTCTGGATACAACCAACAGGACTAAAGAAGGTTAACAAGCTGAAGTACCCAAGTAAGGATAGATACCTCACTCTGAGTTAGGGTGGAGAAGAAAGCTGCCAAAGGGGTCAAAGAAAGGGAGGGATCTGGGTGATAGAGGGAACAGTGGGGGGGGTAATGGTAACATGATCATGTATTGGGGGAGAATAGGACTGAAGGCCTGAATGCCAGCAGTAAGAATGGTAAAGATCAACCTCAGATGGTAGGAGGTGAGGTGATCCCTAAAATGTACCAGAGACCAGGGAGGTCAGAGACTCTCAGGACTCAAATGAAGGGGCCTTAAATGAAGTACTCTACAGTGGAGGAGAGGAACTTTTAGAGTTCACCTCTAATAGAGGGGGCGGGGACAGGACCTCAAGTTCTCTCAGACACTGAGCCACTAACCAGGCAGCATACAACAGCTGATATGAGGCCCCTGATGTACATAAGGCAGAGAACTGCCTAGTGTGGTCTCAGTCAGAGAAGATGCACCTAACCCTATAGAAATCTGAGAACTCAGGGAGTGGGTAGCCATGGTGGGATGGGGTGGGGGTATGACGTGCTCTTGGAGACAGGGTTGTATGTGAAGGAGATATGGGATAGGGAGTGGTTCATGTTAATTGCCATGATTTAGTCAGTGGACTCCAGAGCTGTGTATTGAAATATTGTGCCCTATGTAGTATATCATCTCATAGACTTAACAATATGTTTGAGATTTAATCTTCTGATGGCTTAACAGCAAACATGATGGGTTCATGGTCTTCTTTTACAACCTTATTATTATATATTTTCTTCTCTCACAGCAAAACTGCTTTCTGTCATACAAATTGTTTAGGAGTTCATAAACCATTCTTTAAGAACTCTTCTTTGATTTGGATTTAACTCTAATTTGTTCATAATTGAATTATATGCTATCAGCATGAGGATGGAGGGCTCTACATGTTTATAGTGACCCAGTGAAGAGATGCTTAATTAAAAACAGACATGAAGGAGACAGAATCATGTGTAGTTACAGGCTAGCTTTCAATTTGCTATGGAGATGAAGATGACCTTGAATTCCTTCCCCCTCCCCCCGTGGGATTAAAGACCAGCAAGGAATACTACATTTGGCAAAATAAAGGTGTTCTCAGATATGAATACTTCATCAAGAGATTAATAATTTTCATAAATTATGAGGGACGTAGAAAATAGTTTTAAAGGGTAGTAAGAATTTACCAATGTATTTGAATGGATCTCTCTAAATGGCTCCAGTGAAGATGTTTTAATAAACAATGGAATATCTTTTCTATCGCAAATTGAAAGCTGAAAAACACATAATCATTGAAAGATAGGAAGACAAAATGATATTCCATGAGTATCAATAATATTCTGTTTATAAACTAAGTGGATCTGATGAAAGTGCTAGATCACAGATTTGAAAAATCCTACTAGAAATGCCCTTTAAAATTACATAGATGAATTATTTTAGTTTTTGTCAGACAGTTTAGTTTTTGTCAGACTCCAGTGAGAAACTGTAAGAGTCAGACATATGAGAAACAGGAGGTGGTCCAGGAAACCGAAGCCCTCTCTCAAATACTGAACAAGTGTTCACAGCTGTTGAATCAATATTGCTCTCCTAAGATCAAAGTGTCCGATGACAGAGGCTTTGGCAGTGGCGTTTCACTACAACATTTTATCATAATGCATGGCATTGTATTATACACTATTTACACTGCTCACCGGCAATCGATTAGTTTCCCAATATTGATAGTACTCATGACAGATGTGTTACACAGCCATCTCCGGACTTACACCCTGATCTGTCTGCTAAAGGAAGTTTATCAAGATCACTGTTTTCAAGGAAAACTTATACATAATATGTGATTAACACAAATGGACAGAATTCCAACTCCAGAAAAGTCTAAGTGGTAGTCTATGCCTATAGCAGCACTGCCTTTTTACTCGTCTGCTAATGCCCAAGCTTCAGTCACTTTCTGTATTTCTTCTGGATACTCATCCAAAGAGCCCAAATACTCATTGTGCAATAAGATCTCTTTTAGTATTCGAGAGGAAGACATTCTACCCAGCCTGAGTGTTCTCTTCTACAATGTCTTATTGTATGATATTCAAGTATAATTGTGTGTCAATCCTTGGTGTATATATATATATATATATATATATATATATATATATATATGTGTGTGTGTGTGTGTGTGTGTGTATATATATGTATGTATATATATATATATATATATATATATTACATACATTTTTATAATCTGTATTCCTATAACATGTTGAAAATAAGGGTTTTATAAAATTAAATATTTCCACTTTGTATATCACATTCCAGATGGAGATCTTGCTCTCCTTTTAAACATTTAAATATATATTTAAAGTAGCATCATATATTGTTTTATATATTCATATATTAAAACATATATTAGTTTATATTATAATAAAGAAAAATATTGGATATTAATATTTTAGACTTTAGAGGACAAATTATTTTATAATAGTCTCTTAAGTCTGTGAGTTTTCCTTAATTCCTCATTTTAGAGTTACAATGTTTTTTTTTTAAATATCATATTGTACCGAAAAAATATACAGTCCCATAAAACCATATTTAAATTGATTCTGGGTAAAATATCATTTCAAAATCATCATTAGGGATTCTTGTTGATAATGATGCTTTCTTTTACAGGTATAAGCTGTAAAGGGACGTAGCCTTCTTTATAGATCTTTAGTATGGATCATTTGTCCTTGTTTTCTGGTTGTATAAACTGATAAGAATGGAAACAAAAGGACATGTAAAACACAGATAAATGTTTCTATCCAACAATGTCTGACATCTAAGGTCGTGCTGAACAGTCATTTGTTGTTTTTTAATCTGAAAGGGTCACTCTTTTTACTAAACACTGAGCTGCAGGGTTAAAACAAAGATTAGTTCCTAGCAGAAAACTTATAGACAGCTAATGACAGTTGTAGATAATCTCTTAGACAGTTATGTACAGGCTTTATCAGAGATTATATGAATTATAGACTTAAAAACACCATCATGTATTCATCTGTGTATGAGTATAGGTCACAAGTACTAGTGGACACTCATAGAAATTACCTGCTTTGTTTTAAAATTAGGAAGTTACTACAAGTTGTGTAGTGAGAACAAGTTTGCATATCAAAATCCTGACAAAATGGCACTGGGGAAAAACTGTGGGGAAAATCAAGTGCAATTCCCATATAGAGGCAGACGACTATGTATTAGCTATGTGTTTATGACTTTAAGTTTCTCAAAAAAAAAAAGCCCATTAATTTTTCTAGGTAAACTATCTGTGATTTTTCTAAAAGTCACTTGAAGTTTGAATAATTTGTCAAATTCTTAGATTTATTTCTTAAAGCCATATTATAATTGATGAAGACAATTCTTTGCCAAATAGTATAATAGCATATGTTCTCATTTTGATAACTGATCTACAGGAAAGTATGCCCTTTTGCTGTGATTATTTAAATATATTAATCACAATAATAGAATAAAAGATAAACAAATACAGGCCATGATGTAAAATATATTGGTCTATAATAGGATTACTTATCTTTTTCACATATGAGAGAGTAAATTCTTAAATATTTTCCAAAATTTTAATGGCACTCAGTGCTACTAAGGTATTTTCCATCTATCTGCTGTTGATAATGATAAGGAAAGTATTATGATCATAGACTCCAATTATTCTATGTTGTCCTGCTAAGTAAGGTTCAAGCCTACCATTGTCCTGGTGGCCTTCTGAGCTCTGTGAAAAATTGTGGTCTCCCTTTGTCAGCAGGTTTCTACTCTGACCTTGTCTGGGGAGCTGGAAACTGCACCCCACATCTACTGCAGAATGTTATATAGCATAGTTAGATTTCAAGTTTAGCTTCCTTTCTTCTTATAAAAGCCCATTCAGCAACCACCTGCGACTTCTGGAATGCCTTCCATACTAATGAAACATATCTTAGCCTTCTTCTAATGATCTTTGTCTGCCCTGGGTATTTCTATATGCTTCCCCCAAACTATATAATCTTTGATTCACTGGAATAAAATTGGTCTGTTTCCACAAAGCTGATGCTAGTGTGATAGTTCTGTGTTATGCATGGACCATCGGAAACCCTGTTCATCAACTCTGCTTCCTCCTTCCTAGTGAACCAGTGGCTAACAATTCTGGGGAGAAGAAGGATTCTCAAATCTACATTTAAACTTCATAAATAAATTTTCTTATTTTATTGTAGAAGTCATAAATAATATTAAGTTTTGTTAAAAACCCTTTCCAGGGGATTGCAACCCTGTATGCAGAACAACAATATCAACCAGTCAGACCCCCCCCCCCCAGAGCTCCCAGGGACTAAACTATCATCCCAAAGTACACAAGGATGGACCTTAGGCCCCAACTGTATATGGCATAGGATAGCCTTGTCATGCATCAGTGAGAGGAGAGGCCCTTGCTCCTGTCAAGGCTCAATGCCCAGTGTAGAGGAATGTCAGAGTGGGGAGGTGGGAAGAAATCGGTGGGTCAGTGATTGGGGGAAGCACCCTCACAGAAGCAAGGAGAGATAGTGGATTTCTGGAGGAGAAACCTGGAAAGGAGATAACACTTAAATGTCAATAAAAAAAATCTAATACAAGAAAAAAATGTCAAAAAAAATCCCTTCCAGTCCAAGAAAACTATCAAATTGAGTATATGTTCCTATAGATAAGGAAATCTTTTAATGCAATAATACAGATTTTTTTCAGATTGATTATAACTTTACAGCTTTCACATATTGAATTATTTTTTTATTTCTAGATGAATAAAGGATACTATCATGTGTTATATATGACACAATGAAGGACTGAAGGTAGTCAGAGTAAGAAATGGCATCTAATTTTTAGTTAATTAGATTAATTTAATTAATTAGTAAATTAAAATTATTAATCTAATAAATGAGTTAAATTAGTATTACTAAGTAACTCAAGGTATTTGAAGTCATACTCAATTACTTTGGTATTGGTCAGTCAAGTTTTTTTAAAACAAAACACAGTAAAGCCAAACAAAACACAAGAAATTCAAGACCAGCATACACTTTTGAAATTCTCTTGAAACTTGATTTTCCTAGTTTATGTCCAAAGATTAACATCCACAGGTTATCTCGTCTAGGCATTTCCTGCCTGTCTGAAGGACCTAGATTTGGTTCCTAGTGTTGACTTTGGTGACTCACACATTTTATAACCCAATCTTCAACTGACCCTGCATCCTCTCTGGTCTTCATAGAGCACTCCATGAGTGCCATACTTTTATACAAAAATTAAAATAATTTATAAGAATATTAGCACTCACTTAGTCCTGGCATATGGTAACACATTTTAAAAGATATTGAAATGATTTATAATTTTGTACATGTGTAATTAAGTGAAGCTTCACCTAATAAAATAAAATACTGTAATGTTTCATAAATTCAGTATCCAGCCATAACTGGCACATTACGCATATAGAAGGACATTCTGGAGTATGGTGTTGATAATGATTATATCAAGAGAAAAAAAACAGTTAAGTGATGATATAGTCAGCTTATACCAATCTGATTTTGTATGAGAAGTTCAATGGAATATGTCTTCCATGATACGCTGCTTCTGGTTAAATGTAAGAAGTCCTATGTTTAATTCTATATTTTCTTTTACTAGCAAGCCTTGGATTACCTCTTAGAGATCAACCCCTTTCAAAACAACATTTTTTAAAGTCCAGATTTAACCTAATTTTTCAGCAAGAAGGAAAATCTCTCCCTTGCAAAAGATAAATCATATTTTCCCATATAGAAATTATCTCCATGTTTTAAAAGTCTAATTGTGTCTATGAGTGGTAACCTCAGGGCAAGACCCCACACAGTTAGTCTTCCAACTTCCAACTTTTGAAAAAGAATTTTTAAAAACTTTAAAATACCTGTATTGCTACATGCATTTTAAACCAGTCCTTGAGGTGAGGAGGTAGGAGAGTGATTTCAAATCCAGCCTGGTCTACAGAGCCAGCTCAAGTACAGCCAAGATTAAACATTGAAGGAAACCATCAAAAGCAAAAGGCTGGTAAAACTGTACTTGAACACTAATCCATGTCCCAATACTGGAAACCAACAAATCTTGACAACATTGGGTATATGCTTATAGCTTTAGAAATAAATATGAAAGAATAGCGTTATGGAATCTCCCTCTGTGACTTTAACAAGTAAATAACACCTAGGTTATGGCAGAGGTAACCCTAAACGAAGATCCACAGAGGTCATTGTATTAAGTTACGAGGATGAAGCCTAGATTGCCTTGGAGATTCTAAGATGTTGATAATATCAGTGTAGTCTTGGATACTTGCCAGAGCAAGCGGCTAATGGGGAATAAACACAGCCCAAAAGAAAAATGAGTTTTGTAGTCAAAAAAGTTGAAAAGAGGTGGAGATCCAAAGAATGCTTTGAAATTAAACAGGGAGATTCAGAAATTAGAATTTATCTAGCTGGTTTTTAGTCTTACTTTCATTGAGTATTTCCATATTATGTCCCCTTTTCTCCCTTTTGGAATGGTAATGTATATTTTGTGTCACTGTGTGTTGAAAGTAAGTGATCAGCATTTTCATTTTGATTTTACAGAGGATTACAGTATGGAGATTGCATGAGTCTCAGAAGAGACTTGGAACTTTCAAACAGTGCAGAAACTATGATAGACTATGAGGACCCTTGAAGTTGGACTATGGAGGCCACAGAATAAAATGTATGAGTGTGAATGAAAATGGTCCTTGTAGGCTACTCTGGAGTGTCAATATTAGGAAGTTTGGTTTTGCTAGAGTAAGTGTGGCTCTCTCTTTTGCAAGAAGTGTTTTATTCTGGCAGAGAGGGGTGAGGACACAAGCCATGCCAAATGTCACTTTTTTGTTTTGCTGCCTTGGGATCTGGATGTAGAGTTCTAAGCTATCTCTCCAGCCACCTCACTACCAAGCTTCTAGCCTCGATGATAATAGATTAAACTTCTGAATTGTAAGCCAGCCCTAAATAAATATTTCCCATTATAAGAGTTGCTATAGACCCTGTATCTCTTCACAGCTATAGAACCCTAAATAAGACCAATAATATAAAATAATAAAACTTTATATCTTTGAAGAAAGAAACTGAAGAAAATATTATAATACCAGTAAGATTAATATAGTAAAAAAAAAAGCCATCCTACTTAAAAGAATCTACAGATTTAATGAAATCCCCATAAAAAATGCAACATAATTCTTTACAGACCTTAAAAGAACAATATACAATTTCATATGGAAAAATATTATGTCCAGGATAGCTAAAATGATTCAGTACAATGAAAGAAAATCCACCCCTATTAAAATCCCTGATTTCAAGATCTATTACAGAGCTGTAATAATAGGATTCAGATGCAGATATGTGTACTAAACCAAGGAACAGAAGTTTCTGACCCCTCTGATTGAATTAGGGAAAAACTAGAAGAAGTTGAGAAGGAGGGTGACCCTGTAGGAAGACCAGCAGTCCCAATTAAGCTGGACCCCTGAGATCTCTCATACACTGTATGACCAACCAGGCAGCATACACCAGCTGATATGAGGCCCCCAGCACATATACAGCAAAGGAATACCAGGTCTGGGTTCAATCAGAGAAGATGCACCTAACCCTCAAGAGACTGGAGGCCCCAGGAACTTTAGAGATCTGGTGGGATAAATGAGGTGGGGACATCTTCCTAGAGGCAGGGAGGGCAGGGGGGAGGTTGGGATGTGGTACAGACAGAGGGTGGACCGGGAGGGGAGTAAAATCAGGAGTGTAAAAATAAATAAATAATTTTTAAAAGACACATGGTATGGGCATTAAAGCATACAGTTTGATCAATGAAATCCAGTCTAAGGCCCAGACATAAATCTGCACACTTATGAACACCTTATTTTTGATGAAGAAACTAGAAATACACAATGGAAAAAAGAAAGCATTTTCAACAATATTTATGTTCTAACTTGATTTCTACATGGAGAAGAATGGAAATAGAACTGTATCTATCATCCCGTGCAAAACTCAAGCCCAAGTTGATGAAAGAGCTCAACATAAAACCTGACACACTGAACATTGTAGAAGAGAAAGTGGGAAATAGTCTTTAATGTATTAGCACAAGAGAGAATTTTTTGAACAGAACAACAATAAGACCAGCAATATGATCAATAATTGAAGAAAATGTTATCTCATGAAACTGAAAATCTTCTTTAAGGCAAAGAACACTGTCAGTAGGAGAAAATGGAAGTTTATAGAATTGGAAAAGATTTTCACCAACTCCCCATCTGACAGAGGACTAATATCCAAAATATATAAAGAACTTAAGAAACTAGATGTCAACAAAATATTCCAATTACAAAATGGGATGCATATGTAAAGAGACTTTACAACAAAGCAATCCTGAGTTGCTGAGAAACACACAAAGAAACATTCAACCTCCTTAGACAACAAAGAAATGAAATGAAAACTACCATGAAATCCTATTTTATAACTATCAGAATGACTAAGAATAATAATAATAGTGACAGTTCATGCTAGTGAGAATGTGGTGTAAAGGGAAACTTCTTGTTGGTTGGAGTGTAAACTTCTACAGCTACAATGGAAATAAATATAGCAGTTTCTCAGAAAGTTGGTAATCAATCTTCTTAAAGACCCAACCATACTACTCTTGGGCATATACCCATAGGATGGATACCTGTTAAACTATATTCATCATGGTTTTACTCATAATAACCATAAACTTGTAACAATATGAATATTCCTCAATGAAAAATGAATAAAGTGTGGTAGATTTGTATAATGGAGTATTACTCAGCTGATATAAACAATGGCATTATGAAATTTGTAGATAAATGTATGTAACCAGAAAAAAATTCTTGAGTCAGGTAATCTAGACCTAGAAGAACAATATAGTATGTATTCAACCATACATGCATATTAACTGCTAAGTAAATGATAAGTGACAATTCATAGACCTAGAAAGGTTAGATGAAGAAATGTGCTATAGGAGTCCTGGATCTTCTTGGGCAGGGGGAAAAGGACATTTTTTGGGTGAATTAAGGGAGTGTGGGGATGGGAATAGGTGGGGTTGGGTTGATGTGTAGTGATGAAGTGAGAGTTAGGATTAAGAGAGTTGGAATTGTGTGCATATACAGGTGTGGGGTGGAAATCTCATTCAGAGGAAACTTCATTAAAATTGATCCCAGTGAAGGCTTCAAGTTTCGTAGAGTACAAACTCTGAACTGGCCATCTCTTATAGCCAAACAAGGCTTAAAGTGACTAAATTTGGCTATAGGGATCTGCAAACAACCCATGGTCATGACAGAACATAGGGATGCCCTCCACAAACTGACAGCATGACCTCATTGCCAAGGACAGCATCTACAAAGCTCATAAAATGTCAAAAGGTCAGGTTGTGCATGTTCTCCTTCGTTCCACATTCCTACATTCTAGCCTCTTTGGCATAGGGAGGTACTCTGCAGGGTACCAATACTAACACAAGAGCACCAACACAGCCACAAATCCTTTGAACCACAATTTGTCCTCCCTGAAAGATGTGCCAAGGCAATGTGGTGCCAGACTTGGGAGAATAGCCAACTAATATTTCATCTAACTTGAGGCTCACACTAGGAAAGGAAGTCCACACCCAGCCTTGCTCTGATGGCCAGGAACTGGATACGGGATAGCACAGAAACCTAGAGTAGAACCAAGGACAGCTAGCAAAATCAATCAATCAGTTAATCAATTAAATCAATGAAATGTTTCTCAATGATATTCTGTTATACACATACATATGTTCCATGTCAAGTCAATATCATAGAGGCTTCTTCAAGCAGCAGAAAAGTATAAATGCATAGACACAGTGAGAATCATGATGGGAAGAGAGAGTCTAAATTGAAATTTTCCATCAAATCCCTCACAGGGCAACTTGGGGAATCCTGCGGAAGAGAAGGAGAAGAAAATCTATTAGGGCTCATATAAGCTTTGTGACTGAAGTCTTCTGCATATATTTTGTGTCTGTTAATTTGATGTTTCTTAGGAGTCCTAACAGTGAGAGCAGATGTGTCTACAACTCTTTTGCCTGCTCCTGAAACTATTTTCCTCCTATTGTGTTGCCTTTTCCTGTGTACACATAAGTGCCTTTCCTGAGTCTCATTTTACCTGGTTTTGTTGTCTTTGATTGTTGTCCTTTGGAGACCTGTCCCTTGCTGATGGAAGAATGAAAAGGACAATAGGGGGAGCTGGAAGCACTGAAGGTCAAGGTGTATAAGAATAATCTATTTTTTAAAAAAGTGATTCATCCTAAAAATATAAACTTAGAAAATACTAAAGTCCTTTAATAATTATATTTTACATTTTCAATGTTAAGTCATTAGGAGAGAAAAATTAAGGTTCAGTTTTTGAGATAATAAATAATAGTGAAGAGTCTTAATTTATCCACCTCTCATATCAAATTATGAATTGAATTTATAAACCTAGATGATGGAGATCACACAGCATCTTCCCCCAACCCAAACATTGACATGCATTCTTACTCTCTTCTCACGTAGAAAGTGCTTATGAAGTTTACTTTTAGAGGGCTTCACTTTACAAATAAGGACTCGCTGAAAAACTGTCCTAGGCTATGACAAGGTTCTTTTAGTCTATATTCTTTGAGCATCCCTAACCTGCATATCAACTCCTAGACTCAGCATTCATAACTGCATATTAATACATAGATTCTCATAGTATCCCTAACCTACAGAATTTTCCTGAAGCCTAATTTCTTATATGCATAGTTTATATATTATTGCATATCTTTTTATATTATATAATTTAAGTGTGTCATGATTTACATATTCAAACTAATGTTATAAAAGGCCATCTTGTAGTTAGCTGTCATTATGAGCAAGGTAGATAATTAGTTTAGTTCATGTTTCTTGCCTCAGGGGTGTGTAAATATCATTGGGAACACTATCTTTGAGTTGTTGGTTGGTAGGCCATGTGAGACTTGAGATCCTCACTTGATGATGATGGCAAATTTTTTTTTCATACATTTCAGTGTAAGAAAGCCTGCCTTATTTCTTCATTGATAGATACTCTAATATATTCTGGTCAGAAGAAATGTATCCATTCTGAGTGTTATCCATTTATTTCTAATATTCATTTTAGTTGTCTTATTAGTGACTTTTGGTGACTATCATATGCTTATTCATATTGTATTTATTTGTTGTTTCTTGTTCCTCACAGAGGATCTTGGCATTCTAAACTAATTGTAGTTTTCTTTGCACTTTACACTTAGAATGAATATAGACTAATTTTTTGAGACAGTACTGATTTATTATTAAATGTTCTGACAAAATTATGATTACCATTCATTTTTACATTCAAGAATTAGTGAATTTCAATGTCTTCAGGTTGTGGGGTGTTTTCTTTCTGCCATATGTGTCTTCATGAGTGTGAAAACAAAAGCCTTAAACATATCCTAATTTAATTAAAAAAAATTTAGTAGCTTATTAAAAGAGAATATGACAGAGCTTGATAGTAATCATGAGGGTCTAACATCAGAACTGATCCAGAGGAATGCAGGGAGAGGATAATGGAAAGGGATGGGAACTCAAAAAAATTGGAGAGAGTTGACTTTGTCAATTGTCAGCTGATTTTTAAAATAACATTGGCAGAACAATGGAATGGAGATAGGGTATTGAAGGAGACAGCTTAATGAATCAACATCCCAAAGTTTTGAAAAGAATTTATCTCAAGTATTTATTGAAGATGGAGAAATAGATGATACCCGTAATAGTCTTAGCTGTACTTCTAGAAATTTTCAAAGTACAAAGTTGAAGATCATCCAGCGTCTTTCCCCAAACTGAAC
The DNA here is from genome assembly GCF_011064425.1 of Rattus rattus. Taxonomy (NCBI): domain Eukaryota; kingdom Metazoa; phylum Chordata; class Mammalia; order Rodentia; family Muridae; genus Rattus; species Rattus rattus. The sequence continues at coordinate 146,834,649 of NC_046156.1, read as the reverse complement.
AATGAGAATATGCATTCTTATTCTCTTCTTCCAAAGAAAACATTTACTGAATGGGATTTTAATAGGCTTCATTTCCCAAGAAAGGAAACTCACTGAGAAACAGGCCTAGGCTAAGATGAGGTTCGTTTACAGTGTGTACATTATACATTTGGCCATTGTTACTGTGTTTCTATGACTCTTCAAATGTGGGCTTGATTAGACTAGGTACACTAATAATTGGAGGACATTTTCTGATCTGTGACATACTGTTCTTGTGTCTCTTGCCAGAGGATGTCCTGTGCAAGGGGAACCTCTCTTGCTTATTTGTTTTCATATCAGGAAGGCAGTTGCCCTATGATGTATAGGCACAACACCTCCCCTGTTGTGTGATGTGCAGTGAGCCATTTCCAAAGAATGTCTCTGTGACTTGAGTTGCCAAGCAATCACATTCTGTTCCAGTAAGCCATGCCTCAGCTAGCATGGCACCTCTGCTCTTCAATGCAATTTCAAGTGGGCAATTTCTTTTTCTACAAATGGCCAGCACTGTAACTATATTTAAGGACTTTCTTTATTCTGTCATTAGTTTCTGGACAAGATTTTATTTTTATAAGTTATGTTTAGTCTAGGTCTCAGAAAGTCTTGTAGAGTCTGACCTATAACATCAGAAACTTCACAATCTACCCCTAAAACATCCATTGGGTTAAGGAACCCAATGAGCCTTTTATTATTTTGGTCATTCTTACAAAGAATTTCTGTCCTGTCTAACTGATACAGACATGAATTGCACTGTTATTGTGTTGCCACCAGTGTCCCTTATTAAGAATCCCCATCCCCTGTCCTTGTGTTTCTCACTATCAAACATTCTGTTCTATTCTTCATATCAAAATTTATTATAGGTCACACATTTAATGTAGTCATCTTGAACATTTCAGCCTTTTAAAATATAACGTGTAGAGCAAAGAAACAGTAGGGCAGGGGATTTAATTATTTTGTAATTATAAAAACAATCTTAATATATATATATATATATATATATATATATATATATATAAAATGAAAAACAGGCCATAACTATTTCTAACCATGCAACTTAGCTTTGCTACGTCCTGAAATGATCACCACTATTTGTATTTTCAAATGTTTATTTATATTTATTTCACAACATTTTATGCCAGGTTATAATTTCTGATTATGTGGAATCATAAAAAGAGTATATCACTCTGTAACTGTCCACAAATAAAATAACTTATCTTCTGATATATAACCCTAAACATTCTCCATTATTATGAGGAATAAAATAGGACATAGGTAAAATTATAGTGTCTGTATATAGATGAGAAATTAAGCATGTTACAAATATAAACTTGGGACAAGAACTAACCTTAGTGTGAAAGGCAAAATGAGCTTGAGTTTCTCCTGTCAACAGAGATGCATCAATTAGTGTCTCAAATTATTATCTTATCATAATATAAACTATGTAGATGTTCCTAGAAAAATATACTGATACTTTTTATCTTCACATCATTTTTCTAGTGGTAAATTACTTAGCTTTTAAAAAAATATTGGAAGGGAGTTTAAAATGGCTTTAAGATAAGAGTAACTGCTGTGCAAGTTTGATGACATCATTGGTTCCATAGACTCCATGCTGGAAAGTTGGACTCTAATCATCACACACGTAGTATGACAGGTACATGTGCAGACACACACGCAAATGCACATGCACTTGGACCCACACATCATACATACATGCAGGCACACACACTACACACAAACATATACTTTTAAAGGTGGTTTTGTTTTGTTTTGCTTTTCTTGCTTTGCTTTCGTTTACTAGTAATGATGACGCATGCCGATAATTACACCACAAAACTGAGACAGAGCCGACAAGTAGGAGGCCAGAGCTTCACATGTGAGAGCTTCAGAGCAGTTAGTTCAAGGCTAACCTGAAAAATGTGAGAACTTGTCTCAAAATCCTAAGAGCTTGAAATATAGCTCAGGGCTTGCCTGACACACAGTAGGTTATGGCTTTGATCTTCAGGGCTGAATTATTTTATTAAAATTTCAGGTACTTCTCTATTAAATGATTTTCATATAACCAAATTGTGATTAAATTTTAGAATTCATTTTGTGTTCAAATGTAAGATTTCTAAACTGTACACCTTATCTCTTACTTTCTAAACCAGAACAAGCATAGGAACATTCAATGTATCTGGTGTTATATGCTGTATGTTTTCATTTTAAATGGCTTTTTTTATAGCATTTTAATGTTCCTGGGTTTTCCAGATTGCCTCCTTGGAATATTAGGGGATACAGACTTAGAAACTTTGAGTCAGACCTTCACTGGTGCTTTTACACAATTTATCATTCCTCTTTCAGGTGACATAAGTAGCTGTTGCTGAGCTGTGGCTAAGACTGAGTGTGGATTACAATAGTGTCGACTTCCTCCTCCTCTGTGAAGCCATACCTGTTCCTTAAACACATTCTGGAAAGATAATTTCCCTTATTTGTGGAGTTTTCATTAGACAGCTACATTCTTTCCTTTTTGGAGGATATTTTTAAAGGATAGAATCAAAATAGTATTATAGGACGTTCTAGGTCTTTTACTATTTAAAACTTACTGATCCATGAGCATGGGGGAAACTTTCCATTACCTGATATCTCTTTGATTTATAATACTTTTTTGTTGTTTTATGTTGTATTTTTTCAGGTTTTGTTCTGTTGTTTTTGTTTTTGTTTTTTTGTTTAATCATAAAAGTCTTGTTTAGAAGTTCCCCAAGAAACTTAATACTTTTTAAGGTTACTATGAATGATGGTGTTTCACTGATTTACTATTTAGTAAGTTTCTGATTTAAATAAAGAAGGAATACACACTTTATGAGTTAATGTGTATGTTGCTACTTGCTGAGTTTATAAGATATATGAGTATTTTTATGGAATATTTAGGCTCACTTATTTTTACTATCATATAATCTTCAAAAAGAGAAACTTTGACTTCTTCATTTCTAATGTGTGTCCCCATCTTCATTCAATTGTAATATTTTCCTACTTGTTTATAAATGTGATACAAAACAAGAGTCCATAGAGTATGACCAAAGGTGAGCACAGCAAGTCATTGTTTCCATAATAGTTGATAAGTAACTAGATGATGGGCAGCACACACTGTAAGGAAATTCTAGTTGATAGAATGATTGTCATCCTTGCAGAAATAAGGCACTGACTGCTAAATATTCTTCACTTAACTCAGTATGGTAAGCATTCTCTTATTACTATAAATTTCAACTTTTAATGTTTCAGACTATAGTCAATTATGGCTAATTGCAGATGTGGAGAGAAGAAAACTAAAGTAGTCAAAAATGAAGGAATTTTATATTAATATTTAATTTATTTTATATTATACTGGGAAAGTGAATTTGTCTTATTAGAGAGGAGTGAAAATGTGTGACATGGACAAGTCAAAGGACCTGCACTGACAATCGTAAAGAGAAATAATATGACATAATATGTTGAATTTTAAAGAAATACTTAGGTTTCTGAGAAACCAAATGAAAGACCCAGAACTATGTTCAATTCTGTGGTAAAGAAAATACATTTAAGTCTAATCAAAGGGCAGTTGTTTACAACTGAGCTGTTAGTGTCACTTATTATACCTATTCTGATATCTTGCCATACTGGTTGTTGTCACATTTCATATGCGTTACAGGTGAGTACAACTATCAATTGCTTCCCTAACATGTCAACCAGCCTACTGTTTTATCTACCTTAGAACCTTGACTTAAAGCTGGAGGCTTTTAAGACATATCCAGCTACAATCAGGTGACTGCTGAGACATCCCTGTAAGATTTATTTGGCAACAGGCACTTAAGCCCCCAACTTCGACAGAAATCCAAGTGCTACCTAAAGCATCTATATTTTGGAAAAAGTCACATGAAATACTTTAACAATTGGAAGAATTTCTCTCAAAATGAATGAAATCATGGCTGGTGTATGATAAACTTAAATTTTATCACATTAATTTACTAAATCAGCCACGTTTCTTACAGCATTCTAAATGGTAGTATTATATCTACCATTAAGTGGGGCCATCATCCCTCATCAAAGAAGCCTCTTTGTACAGAAAATGGAAACCATTACAGAAAACAAAAACTGGACACAAAGTGGAAACCCAGCACCTGTGAGTACATGTACATTATAGCGAAAATCTCTACAGCTCAGGGAACATTGTAGAAGAGGGATTACAAAGACTTTAAGAGACAGTGTACTTGAAAATCTGTTTTCAAATTGCCTTTCATAAAAATGGGTGCAAAAGCACAATGATGGCAATATCAATGCACTATTAAGACAGTGGAAAAATTTCATGTGTCAAAAGTTATAGGTAGGTAAAAGTAACTGTCAGAAGGTTAATTTTAAAGAAATGACCTGCATATGGATTGTCTAATACACAATACACACTGCACATCATGGAAACTATATCCATAAACAAAGTAAAATGGACTCAAGTTGTATCCATATTTTAAGACACAAATATACATAAATAAACACATATATAAAACAATATTGAAGTGAGTTTGAGATTGCAGTGACTGAAGGGAGAAAAGACAGCCTATAGTGCTATAATTAAATTTCTAATAATGTATAGGGGGAATACCCGTATGGGGGGGGAGGGGAGGGAATGTGGGCTTAAGGACAGGAAACCAGGAAGGTGAATAACATTTGAAATGTATGTAAAGAAATATATCTAATTAAAAACTTAAAAATTTTTAAAATTATAATAGTAATAAATAAAAATATTTTGAACTTATAATAGTGGGAGTTCAGGAGGGGCCAAGAAACAGTAAATATGGAAATTATCAACATTACTGGAGGTTTTCTCTAAGATTTCCATATCTCAAAATTGTATTACAGACCATTTTCCACATAGACAAACAATGAATAAAGAATATTTCATGCTGAGGTCTCAGGTTATGAAGAGCGATAAAATATATTACATGCTTCTATAGATTTTGAGTGTATGTAATGTGCATGTATATATGTGTGTATGAGTGCATGTGTGTGTTTGTGTCTGTGTGTGTGTAAATCATGTATAGATCACGTCACTGGCGATATATTTAGAGATTTGAGCTTATTTACATTTGAAAAGAGCCTCCAGCATTGGTCTTTCTCATCAGTTTTTTTTTTTTTTTTTTTTTTTTGTCACAAGATCTCTTTTGATCATTGCTGAACAACATGTCAGGAATATCTGGCCAATAAGCTTCTGTTAATTACTGTCTCCGACTCCCATCTCCATCCAGGTAGAAGCTTCTGGTCTAGGGACGCTTGTGCAAAAATACCCAGTTTTGTTTGTTTTTTAAAGTATGTTTCAATGACCCAAATTCATGTCATAAAGCTTGTACTCAGTTGCATAAGAACTGATCTTTTCGGGTCATTTTGTATATTCTAAATACCATGGTACATCTCTAACTTCATGTGTGATGATTAAGTTTGATTGGTAATGGAATTTTATTTAGAACTTTGTATGGCACAGAATTCTAGGCACAACTCTGAGGGAATATTTAATGTCATCAATTTTGGCTTCACTTTGTAAACTGAGGTGGGTAAGCTAATACTATAACTGGGCTATAGAGGTAGAGACAGAAAAATGCCACTTTCCAAAGACTATGGACAATCATGAACAAGGCACATTGGAATGTAAGCAATAACAATTTTATTTGTTATATCATTTATTAGGATAGAAAACAATATATAACATACAGAATAAATGTGGAATCAAGATGTTGTAATAATCTCTTCTCCTATAATTAAGTGGAAGGTAGAAGGGATGATTAAAATTGAATGACCTTAAAATCCCTTCAGTGATCCCCCACCACTTATATGCGGTGGTAGTTCTGTTTTGTCCTGTGAAATGAAACATAAAATGTCATTGAGATGATAGATTCACTTCACTTCAGATAAGAGTAATATTTCGGTATATCTTCTTAACTCTACACAAAGAATTTCTTAAGTAATCAAAGTATAGGGATGTGAGTGGTACTACCTTATTATCAGGTGTATTTTAGCTTCTTTATCTTTCTTCATGTAAGTTTTGTAGTGCACCCTGTGCAATTTTATATATATATGGCAATGCTAAGCATTTGGATTGTCTCTCATAGGAAATTAATCAAACATTATTTTTGCATTAGAATATAAAACCATGTTGACAGTGGTGCAGGGCTTATACATGCAGAATGTCTAATGGATGTATACATTAAATCATTGCTTCTAATGATCTTTGCACAAATAATTTCATAGCAAGAAATCCTCTAAGACTTAAAGACCATGGGAAGAAAGGCAATATTGTGGAAGTCTTACAGAGGCTAATTAGTCTGTCATACTTACCTGTATATATATAGAACATAAGTATTTGGGTATATGTGTGTGTGTGTTTGTGTGTGTGTGTGTCTGTATGTGTGTCTATATATTAATATATATATGTTTGTATATATACATCAATTTAAGTATAATTTAATTAAAGTGTTGGATAAAAAGTTTTTCCATACTCTAATAACATTTTGTGCCCCAAACTGCTCTGATATTTACAAATTTATGAAATAAGTGAATAATATCATCCTTCCATTCATTTGATGACTAAATAAATCTTGGCTCACCTATAGGACCTTCCTCCCGCAGAGCAATGGATGAAATTTTAAAATTTTCTGTATTATCACATGTTTTCCTATTGCAGCCACCTAGGAATTCTTTCATAATAGGTGATTTTCCAGATGAATTTATTGAATATGTACACATCTTTAAATCCCCAGATCTTTTGTCAATACCTTTACAAAATATATTTTCATTTCCAAATATTTCATGATAGTTGTCTATCATGATTTGTATAACAGACATCTGTAAAAACACAAGGTAGAACAAGATTGTCGTTTCACATAGTTTACAAAGTTGAAATTTAAAAATGAAATCCAAAACTATAAGGAAAATAGCACTTGTCACAAACAGATAGGAACCCGTGAAATGAAGTTTCTGAGGTGGAGACTCTAAGTTCTCTTCATTTTACCAAAACTTGTCAAAATTTAAGGCATATTGCAAAGAACAGAAGAACTACTTAACCAAAGCAACGTTTCAGACCTGATGTGCCGCCAAACACTGTGAGTGAATCAAATTAATGACTGTCGTTTGTTGATTTTTTGTGGGGGTAGGGGGATGGGGAATTCTGTTGGGATGTTTTGAATGGGATGCCATTCTAGATCCAGGCATGGAAATACCCTCTTTGTGACAACTTTCTGGTGGTTTAAGTCCCTTGGCCCTTCTGGTGGAAGTATATCACTGCTTAGAATCTGTAGTTACAAAGGCAGGTGCCCATTCTCAATGCACTTTCTCTGCTACATTTTTGCTTCCCAAGATAAGAACCATCAGTCTCAGCTTTCTCTTTGCTTTTGCTTCCTTTCTGCAGTCGTGCTCCTCTGTCATGACATTGAAGTGCAATACTCATTTAACATTCTAAGTCCCAAATAACCACTTACTTCAATAAGTTTCTCTGGTCATATTGTTTTGTCTTTTATTGGTTATTTTATTTATTTAGATTTCAAACCTTATCTCACTTCACAGTTCACCTCCACAGACCCTGTATCTCCTCCCCCTGCCTCTATAACAGTGCTCCCTCCCTCACCTACACACTCCGGCCTCAACACCCTAGCATTCCCTAACCCTGGGTCATCAAGCTTCCTTAGGACTAAGTGGCTGCCCTCCTAGTGATGCCAAATAAGGCCATCCTCTGCTACATATCCAGCTGGAGCCATGGGTGCCCCCAAGCGTACCCTTTGGTTGGTGTTTTAGATCCTGGTGTTTTTATTAAGGCAGTACAAAGGTGGCTGAGAGAAGAAGTTGGTAAGAAGAAGGAGTTTAATGGAGAAAATGCCTCCATCAGATTGACCTATTATATAGAGAAGTCTAAAGGATATTGTCCTGATTAACCTTGGAATTTGTAGGGCTGAGATCTCAAGGATGGTGCCACCCTTGACCTGTTAGTCAGAAAAAGAAAGATACGAGGGACAAGGCACAACTCCTACTCAGCTTCTACTTCAGTTCTTGCCTCTAGGTTCCTGCCCTGCTTCAGTTTGGGCCCTGATATTTCTCAGGAGTTAACTGGTAACTGCAAGTATATCATGGAATGTAACCTGTCTTCCATAAGTTGCTTTTTATCAATGTTTTGTCACAACAATCATAGGAAATTATGACACTCTCTAAATTGAGCAACACTGATAAGTTACTTTTCTTCTGAGATGATGGCTTAGGTTAAGTCAACTCTACTCATCACATACATTTCTTCCCAGCATGCACCTAAATTTATGTTTGAGGAGTCCTGCACAGAATAGGAAAGAAATGATTCTTAGGAAAATCACATTCAGATGATTGCCTTAATTTATATGCAGATTGTACAGAATAGTTTTGCTTCTTTGTTTTCATACTTGACCATTCAAAAGAATATATTTGAAAAGAACTGCCCATAACAGAAGAATCATTAATAGTTATTAAGAATGAAAAATGAATTTTGTTGCTTTATTTGGACATGTGGTTTGATACAGGCTTGGATTTTAGGTTTCCAGTAACTTGGTAATTAGAAATTACCTACAAAAGGTATGTTTCTAGTCCAAGCCAAGTTGAGTCCTGGGTGAGAATCTTATTCAAATTGTCTCTTGGGTTATCTTCCTCCACTGTGTGTAACATCATTATATCTTCCTGTGTACCTAATCTCTGGAAATTACTAGTTAAACTGTACCCTGCTTTCTTTCATTTTTTACTTTTTTGTTGCCTTTTATAATTTTCAAAATATATGTCCGTTTTTGAATCTTTTAAAATTTATCATCATGCTCCCAAGTAACTCTCATTTTATTTTTTAACCCTTCCATATATCCCTTGGTAACAATCACCCTCCCACAACTTCAAAAATTAAAATTGAAGTTTTAAATTTAAATTAAAAATTAAAACTCAAACAAAAATTTAAAATCCTTTTTAAAAAGGCAGTGTGTGAGATGTGTTGTGCTATACTATGTCACACATTATACCCTTTTGTCCAAACAGGTTTACTTGCAAATGTACATTGAAATAAGTTACTGGCCTGCTTCAAGTCCTCTGGATTTTGCTACACCATCAATACTGAAACCTGCCAGATATGCCTCTCCTTCTTTATCCTGGTATCTTGCTGTAGCCTTTGATCATTGTGATCCTTCAGCTTTGAATCTACAGGACCTCCCCTTCATATGCTCCAGCAGCAGGAGGTAGGCCCCCTACATATATGTAGCAGATGTGCAGCTTGATCTTCAGGTATCTCCCCTAACTATTAGTGTGGGGGCTGGCTCTGACTCTGATGTCTACCATTGGATTGCTTTCTTTAAGCTGGGTTGCTCTGTGTAACTTCAGTGGGAGGAGATACACTTATTCCTGTTGTGAATTGATGTATGAATGTGAGTTGGTGTTCATGAAAGTTCTACGCTACTAAGATAAAGGAAGTGGAGGGAGGAAGGGGTTGTGAAGATGGGACTTGGAGGAAGGGGCTGTAATCAGGATATAGAGTAAATAAATTAGTGAATAAATACCAATGCGTATGGGTTTAAAATAAAATTAACACTACAGTAGACCTGATGAACTGCTCCTGAAATACATTAGTGGTAAAATAATTTAAAGTATACAAAATAATATACACCAATTTGTCACCTGCATGCTCACACACATGCATGCACATACACACATAAAACATATATGCATATATATATACACACACACACATATATATATATATATGAAATGTACTTTTATATGACCATTAATTCACTTGATGTGAATATGTAATAAGATAATAGTCTAATTACTGTGAAACACAACTATTATATACTCCAAAAATATGGCTGGAATGAAAAAAAAAAAACAAGCAAAACCTAGATAATCAGGATTTTTTTAAACTTCACTCTTGTTGTCTTTGTCTACAATTGTATATGAAGCATACTGTTGGCCAAAATCAATATCTATGAAGAAAGAAGGAAAGAACAGAAGAAAGAAGAAATAATTCACTTATTTTAAACTACATTAACAATCTTTCTTCCAAAATCTTCCTAAAACAGATCAATACATATTCTACTCCACTCCAGAAGAATGGAATCCTAGGGTTTCCTTTTACAGAAATGATCTTTCCAAAGTTTTCCTACTTCCTGCATTACAATGGGAATTTTGTTCCCATAGGCAAAAGTCAGATCCCCTTACCTTTCTTGATACATCACTCCCAAACAATGTGTTTTTTGTAGTCTGATCCCACAAAACATAAGGAGCTATGCGGATAGATAAACTGTTACTGTCTAAATTATTCATGGATGAGTCTCGTATTATTACCAATACGCCAATGAAATATTTCAGAAGGCTAAAGTTTGCCTGAGGAATCTTCAGTAAAAGTCTAAACAAAGAAAAGGGATAATTTTATTTTATACCATAGGAAAAGTAATGTTAGTTACAAAACTAACTATAAAGAAAACAGGGTAAATGTTTGGTAGACCAACTCATAGTATAATCAGAATTCAAAAGAAGTATAATATACAGTTAGAGAATTCATAAAATATTTTCTGTGAATCATTTTACTGTATAAAATCATGGGAACATATTTTAAAAGTGTGAATGATTTTCTACATAATAGATATTTGACTGCTACCTACAGAAGCTAGAGGAAGGTGTCAGGACATTGGTATTAGAATGAATGAGATTGTGGCAGACCATGTGGATTCTGTGCATGAAAACATCTAGTGTTATTAAACATCAATCCATCTTCCCAAGCACCATGGAGTGGAGAAACATTTAATATCTAATGTAGGACAAATCCATGTAACATTCTTGTGACACTCTAGAACGTAAGGAGCAGAAAGGACTCTAGTAACCTTACACAATGCAATTATAAAAGCTTCTGCTACAGGTAAGGCAGAGATGCATGGCTTCTGGGTAGCAAGTGGAGCTCAACCCTTCTGTTACATACAAAGTCATTCTATGGCATATCGCACAGAAAAATGATTCAAAGAAGTCAAAGCTATACCTGACGTAGACTGTTCGAGGTAGTTATAGTTGAGAAAGAAGTATTCAGTAATAGCTTCATGTTCTAATCAATGACATATATTTAACATGTGAAATATTCATAGTAACATGGTAATAATACCAGGATGCAAATAATCCACAGGTATTTTTTAATTTGTTTCACACAGGAACTAAACCAGTAATCTAGGCTGACCTGCACACAAGGTGTTGTATAGGCTGTCTTCTAAACTGTGAGAGTTATAAAGGAGAAGACTCTCAGGTGGGATTTCAGACATGATTCAACACTCTAATTTGAGAAATGAACATGTTTTAAAAGTGACAATACATGTCTGTGCTAAGGAAACCTCTTGGCATGGGACATCATTCCAGTTTATAATACTGTAAACACAAGCCTATGTACCTTACAAAAGCACTGCTTCTATATTGGTGTAGTTCCCCAAGTGCTTACTGTATCATTACCTTTGAATGGCATTAATTTTTTCAGCCAGTGTTCCCTCATCTGGGACGCTAAGCCAACTTTCATATAAGTCAGAAGTAAGTAAACTTCCTTCGATATTTGTAATGAAGTCCTTTTTTTAATGGAAACAAAGAAGTAATGGTCAATGTACATTTTAGAAAGAACTTGAAAAGCATTTTTGTTTAAAATTAGCATTTTAGACCAGTGATTCTCAACTTGTGGGTCATAATCCATTAGGTGGTCACATATCATATATCTTCCATATCATGTATTCTCTCCATTTTAATTTATAATTCTTATCAATAGCAAAATTTTAATTGTGAGAAAGCAGCAAAATGATGTAATGGTTAGTAATCACCAAACCATGAGGAAATATATTACTGTTACAGTATTAGGATGGCTGAGAATCATTGGTTGAAAGCATACTTCCATAAATGATTCCCAGACTTCTATCTCCTCAGAATCTTGGATCAAATGTGGAACCTATATGGAGCATCTTGTGTTTTCTTACCTAAGACTAGAATCAATGAAAAGCTTGGCGTTCTATTAGTTACTATTACAATGAAATAAACCTACTGTCTGTTCAGATTGCCTCTCTGACTTCTAGTCCACATCATGACTTGCAATCATAGATGCCTCCAACTCCCAGTCCAAAGCTCTCTCTCCCTTGAAAAAAGCCAGATGCTATGTGGAATATCCAGACAGAGCCTATCCTAACTTCCCTCTTAGAGGCTCCATCCAGCAGCTGACTGAAATAAGACATGAAGAGCCACAGCCAATCATTGGATCTTATCGATCAATCAAGGACTTGTATGGAAGAAATGGGGGAGATTCCATGCCCTGAAGGAGATAGGAACTCCATAGGAAGAGCTACAGAATCAACTAAGCAGCAGCACTGGGAGCTATCAAAGGCTGAATTAACACCTAAAAATCCTGCAGAAGCTGCAGCATGACCTACAGCACAATTTATAGCAAATGCTTAGTGTCCTTGTGGGTCCCCCAACATGTGGAGCAGGGGCTATCTGTAAGCTGTTGACTGTGAAACCCTGTCCCCATCTGGCTTTAGAGGGAGAAGATGTGCTAACCCTGAAGAGAGTTGATTGCCAGGGTGGGAGGATAACCCAAGGGTCCCTAACCTGCTCAGGGAAGGAGAGAGACTCTGTGAGGGGAGAATAGGTAGGGAGGAGCATACAAGACATAAAATGAACAAACAAAAAAAATGTAAAACAATGATGATGATGATTATCATGATGATTATTATGATCATGATGATAGTAACTCTTTAAAAATCTACCAAATCAAATCAAAAAAAAAAAAAAACCAAAGTCCTATTCTTGGAAATAGGAAACTATCAAAAAATGACAGCACCCAAAATTAACTCATCCTGACTGTATAGTTGTTGAATCTGTACTTCAGGCTCACATAGAGTAAAGCTGTAATATACACGTACATCTTGCTTACAGACCCAGCAGGAATAGTGGTGAAGCTTACTTGTTTTCCATGTGAGAAGGTCTCATAGTTTTATGTTTTTTCTTAAAAATTGTAAACATTCAACTATTTAAATTTAGTTGTAACCATCAGATTGTTTGAAGAAAAGCAACTGTCTTTTGCATGAAATACCAGAATGAAGTATCATGTTGTACTAAAGTTAGCAAGCCATAAAAATGAAAGAATCCCAGGTGCCCTTGTAATTGGTTTGAATACACATGGCTAACTTCAGTAAGGTCTCAAGTTTCTGGCAATGAGAACCAGACACACTTGGCAAGCTCAAAGACCAAGGAAGGATCATTCAGTACCTTTGCCTAATGTTAGTAAGCATAGTTAATCCCAGAGCATTACTTTCACTCTTTATGTCTGGGCCATAGCTCCACAATCTTGTGAAAGGTGAAATCAGATCATGGCCCTAGTAATAATAAAACAATGAGATTTGCTCTAGAGTCACTACAGCTCCCTGGCAAGTTACGAGTGTTAGACAAGTTAAACGAAGGTTAGGCTAATACTTGAATATTTGACATGGAATTAGGATGGCAATATCTGGCAAAAGTGAAAGTGCTGGGTTATTGTTGATTGAGAAGGAAAACCATTTCTTGTATATACAAGACAGAGGATAATATTAAACATCGATAGCCTATTGTAGGTGAGTGTTGGACTAGTCAATTTGAACTGTTATTTGTGAAGGATATTATTTGGTAAGTCTTATTTAATACATGCATTTGGTAAAGCACATTTTTACCAATATTATAACTTGTTCAGCTATTAATTCACATGGTTTGTTCAGAGGTGACATCAGTGGGAATATTTGTAATGCCAAAATAAGCCCATCTTATATAAAAGGATATTAACTTCCAACAGAAGCTGGTCACCTGTCATATTTTACCTGACCTCATCAAGAGGTCATATTTTTACCTGACCTCATCAAGAGGTCACGTGTCCATATTTCTAGGAAACAGTCATCATTATGTAATCTCAAGGACAGAAAGCACATATGCATCTCTAGAGGGATGCTTAATGTTGGTGATGTGAAAACCTTCCTTACCATCAGCACGGATGCTGTAACTAGAACATTTTCTTCATTCCAGTCTATGAGTTCTTCACTCTCAATCCTCTCTCTGAGGCTCCAGTGTGAACTTTCAGGTAGAATTTCGAATATCTGATCTGATTCTTGTCCTTTCTCTGCAATTACGGATAATATATCCTGTGGGGGATAAGGATAAGCTTGTATTATTAGAGATCCACACATCTGAAGCACAAATATGTCTTTTATTGTGAATCTGAGCTATGGCAGTTTTCAGTGTAGAGGTATAACTGATAGGGATGAAGAAGACATTGAATTTTTTTTTGTTTTAGCTTCCAAATACATTTTCTTCCCTCACCCATTTTCCCCATAATTTATAACATCATGGTTTTATTGGACTTCTGTTCCCAGAAGCATTTTGGTGAATGGTCCTCTATTACTTTCTGTTTCCTTCTATGAATCTTTCTCAAGCATGAAATTTTAAGTTAATATTGGGATATTTCCCTTCCAGAGATCAACTCACTATTTTACTTACTGTCTTGTCTTGGCCTTTATTATGAATCCTAACCTTTGTGTTTTGCAGAAATATTTTTTCACTATATTTCTGAGACTTTTATATCCTTATTCTGTGATTTCTTATTTTCAACAATGTCTACAGATGCTTTCACGTTTAAGAACCCAGGCATATTTCAATCATTCTTCCATCATTTACTCTGTAAATATGACTGCCATACATAGGTTTACTCCATTTTAAAATGATTCCATGAATACAAACAAGGTTACCAGAAAATTCTGCTCTAAAATACCTAAGAAATCGGCAGTAATGCTTATGTGTCTGACAGGATAAATTTGTTCACAAACAGCATAAATTCCTATCACAGCTATAGTGCTAAAGTAGATGTTGGATACTAAAGATGTTTCCAAAGAAGTTTAATCACTCATTTAAAATAGAGTAAACCATATTAGATGGCATTTAAATATAGTCCACTACCATAAAAGATGTTAATATATATCAAAAAGAGTGTGTTCATCTAATTCATTGATAATATAAAGCAGAAAATTATAGATATTTTTAATTATACGAGATGGAGTAATTTCAGAGGCAATGATATTATGGGAGACTCTAGACAAATATGGAGTCTTAAAGAAGCTGCAAGACTTTCCAGTTGAGGAATTAGTGGGGCACTTCCATAGACTTATTTCCTCCAACAAGCTGGTGGGTTTGGATCTTTGATATAGTCAGTGCAAAACACGGGAATGTTATTTCTTTTCATTTTCTTTCAATTGCATTATTCAAAATATAGTGGAACTTATTTCTGTTTTAAAATGATCTTACCCTCATGGATAGGTTATCTAGATAGGTTATCTAAACATTCCTCAGTTTGATTAATAGCTTACTGAGAACAAAGGTGCTATAGATAGCCAAAATGATACTCACAAGTATTGGAGCAGGCAGCTTACTGTCGACAAAAATGCTTGTAAGATTTTTGCCAAATAAGCATTTCTTTCTTGGTCGTGTTGGATTAGAATATACTGGTGGCTTGGTATATATATTGCCTTTCTGTTTCTCTGAATATAAGAAAAAAGGGAAATCTTTTTTGAAACTGAACTCTCTTAGACCTTGTATATCCTTTGCATTTTATTGCACCAAATAAAAAGGAGATATGTGTTAAAGTACTAGAAGCATAGAAAACATTAAGTAGACACATAATACTCAAAGTCTAACTGAACAGAAAAAAATACAAAAGCTATGAAGAAAAAAGACAAAGTCACACATGAAGTCACTACATTAGACTAATATCTGAATTTTGAATGGATATTCCAAAATATAGTGGAACTGTATCAACGTTCTCCATGTTTTCAAAGAATACAGACACTAGCCTAGACTTTATTACTGGGCAAAAGCATCATTCATGTTAACAGAAGAGGAGTAGCATTACATAGTTTAATCACCAGTAAGTCATTTCTCATCAGCAATCTTGGTCTACAAAAGGCAAACAGCAGTCTCAAGATAACGTACATATACACAAGAAGGACAGAAATGATAAATAATCCTGTAGTCATTCAAAAAAGAGGGGAAAAAGTATATGTCAACAAAAAATAACAAAGATCCTTTAATACTTCTCATTAATAACCCTAAGCATTAACTCTCTCACACCAATAGTATACAGACTATCAGTTTGTGTAAGAAAACAGATTCCATCTTTCTCCTGCATCCAAAAATACACTTGTTTTAGATACAATTGCATACTTGTGTTTAATATGCAATTGCCTATATTTCTTTGTCTAGGTCTCAGGTCCCATTTAGTTTCTCATGCCCATTGGTGTTGCCTTGTTCAGTTAATGTTTAGGGAGTGATGTTGGTGAGGCTTTATGGGTGAGGTCACGGGAACATGGCAGAAGACTGGGAGGAAAGAAGGTACATAAGAATCAGTTGACTGCTGAAATTCCTTGTGAGATTTATTTGGCAACTGGCACTCAAGCCCCAACTTTGAGAGAAATCCAAGTGCTATTTAAAATATCCATATTTTGGGGGAAAAGTCACAGGAAATACTTTCACAATTGGTAGAATGTCTCTCACCAGGATTGAAATCATGACTGGTGCTAGAAATCTAGTCTGATTTATATAGCTAGTCTGGTCATAAACTTTAAAATTAATCACATTAATTTAATAAATTAGTTATGTTGCTTACAGCATTTAAATATTAGTCTTATATGGACCAACAAGTGAGTCCATCATCCTGCATCAAAGAAGCCTCTTTGATGGAGACCATTACAGAAAACAAACCTGGGCACAATTAAGAGATACTTGCATTATGGAAAATCCAGCACCAGCGAATACATGTACATTAGAGCTAAATGCTCTGTATCTCAGGGAACACTGTAGAAGAGGAGTTACAAATAGTGTAAAACCCAGCATACTTGAAAGTCTGTTTTGAAATTGCCTCTCATAGAAATAGGTGCAAAATCATAATAATAGCAATGTCAATGTAGTGTTAAGGCAATGCTCAAAATTTCACTTGTCAAAAGTTATAGGGAGCTAATTATGACTGACAGAATATTATTTTTTTTCCAGAAATGACCTGCATATGGATTGTCTAATACACACTGTATATCATGGAAACCATATTAACAAACAGAACAAAATGAACTCAAACAATATAGATATTTTTAAAGATACAAATATATATAAATAAACACATGTATAAAACAATATTGAAATGAGTTTGAAAGTGCAGTGGGGGTGATGGACTTTAGGTAGAAAAGTCTGGCTACAGTGGTATAATTCAATTTTTGATAAAAATTTAAAATAATACTAGTAATAAATGAAAACATTGTGAACTTATAGTAATGGGAGTTCAGGAGTAACCAAGAACAGTAAATATGGAAATTATCAATTTTTTTACTGGAGGTTTTCTGTAAAATTTCCGTATTTCAAATTTGTATTACAGACACTTTCGAGATAGACAAATCATGAATAAAGAGTATTTCATGTTGAGGTCTCAGGTGATAGGAGAGATACAACAAATACGCTGTATGCTTCTGTGCATTTCTCAGTGTATGTAAAGCATGCATGTGAGTGTGTGTGTGTGTGTGTGTGTTAAACACTTGCAGCTCACATCACTGTGCTCTTCTTCTCTCTCTCTCTCTCTCTCTTTCTCTCTTTCTCTCTCTCTCTCTCTCTCTCTCTCTCTCTCTCTATCTCTTGGGGGGGGTCTCTTTTGATCATTACTGAACAATATGTCAGGAATACCTGTCCAATAAACTTCTGTTAATTACTGTCTCCAACTGCCATCTCCCTTCAGGTAGAAGCTTCTGGTTTAGAGATGATTGTGCTACAATACCTAGCTTTGTTTGTTTTTTAATGTATGTTTGATGACCCAAATTCATGTCCCAAAGCCTGTATTTCAATTCCTTTAGACACTGGATTATCTTTTCAGGTCATTTTGTTTATTCTAAATCCATGATCCACCTCTAACTTCATCATGTGTGATGATTAATTTTGATTGTTAATAGAATTTTATTTATAACTTTCTATGGCACGGGATTCTACGCAGAAATCTGATGGATTATTCAGTGTCATTAACTTCTGGCCACACATTGGTGGCTGATGTGGGAAAACTAATACTATAACTGGGCTGTAGAGGCAGAGCCTGAAAAACGCCTTTTTCCAAAGACTGTGGAGGACCATGAAGAAGGTACACTGGAGTGTAAACAATAACCTAATTTAATAACATTTGTTATAATAGCAAACAATGTGAAGCATGCAGCATAAGTATTGTAAGTGAAAAATATTTGTAACTAATATGGTGAAATATAAAACTAACAAAGGATCTTGGAATAATTCTTCTGATATGATTAAATGGGAGGTAGAAGGGAACATTAAAATACAATGACCTTAGACCTTCTTAAGTCATCCTCTACCTCTCCTACTATGTGGTAGTTGTTCTGTTTTCTCCTGCTAAATGAAACATAATATGTAATTATCAGACAAATATTTTCAGATGATAGATACACCTCACTTAATATAAGTGTAACGTTTGGGTATATTTTCTTAACTCTATAAAAAGAATTACTTCAGTTAACAATGTATTTGAATTTGTGTGGTACTACCTGATAATCAGGTGAGTTTAACCTCTTTATCATACCTCACATAGGTTTTGTAGTAGATCCTGTGCAAATTAATACCAATGATAAGATTTTGGCAATATTGTTTCTCATAGAAAATTAAACAAACATTAGGATTTTTGTGCTAGGAAAACAAAGCATGTTTACAGTGGTGCAGGGCTTAATCTTAAAAAAATGTTTAATCAATTTTCAAATCAAATCATTATTTCTAAATGATCTTATAAATAATAATTTTATATGGAAGAAATCTTCTAATTTAAGACCATGGGAAAAAGGGAGACAAAATATAGAAAACAATATTGGTGGATTCTCAAAATAAAGAGTGTGTTATACATACCTGAATGTATCCAGATGTATGTAAGTGTATGACTGTATATATATATATATATATATATATATATATGTATGTGTGTGCATGTGTGTATACAAATATATGAATGTATGTAAAGATGTAAAGATGCATATATTTAAGTATAATTTAATTAAAGCGATATTTAAAAACTTTTCCCATACTCTAATAACATTTTGTGTACCAAAGCTGCTCTGATATTTACAAATTTATGAAATGACGAAATGATTTCACCTTCCATTCATTTGATGAATAAATAAATCTTGTCTTACCAGTAGGACTTTCCTCCTGCAGTGCAGAATGTGAAATACTAAATTTTTCATATTTATCACAGGGATTCCAGTTATGGCCAGCTATGGCTTTTGTCATATTAGGTGATTCACCAGAAGAATTTAGTGATTTTTTATATTTCTTTAAGTCTTCAGACCTTTTTTCAATATGCTTAAATAATATATCATCATTTCCAAATATTTGATGACACGGGTGAATCATGATTTGCATAAGAGATATCTGTAACACCCCAAGGCAAAAACAAGATTGTCATTAAACATAGTTTACAAAATTGAAATTTAAAAATGAAATCCAATACTATGAGGAAAAAAACAGTTGCCAAAAACAGATAGGAACCCATGAAATGAAGTATTTGAAATGGAGACTCTAATTTCTTTGCATTTTACCAAACTTATTAAAGTTTCATACCTATTGCAAAGAGCAGAAGAACTAATAACCAACACAAAATTTCAAAAATGATACGCTGCAAAAAACTGTGAGTGAACCAAATTAATGACCATTATGTGTTAATGGTTTGTGTGTGTGTGGGGGGGGGGTTGGCTGTTTATTGGGATTGTTTATTTGAATGGGAGGCCTCTCTAGTTCCAGGCATCACAATACCCTCTCATTGGCAATGTTCTGGTGCCTTGGCCCTCCTGGTGGAAGTATGCCACTGCTTAGAATTTGTAGTTACAAAGGTAGGTGCCATTTCCAATGCACTTTCTCTGCTACATTTTTGCTTCCCAAGATAAGAACCATCAGCTCTCAGCTTCCTCTTTGGTTTTGCTTCCTTTCTGCAGTCATGCTCCTCTGTCATGGCATTGAAGTGCGATACTCGCTCAGCATTTGTAGGTCCCAAATAACCACTTACATTAATGTTTTCCTGGTCATGTTGTTTGGTTTTTTATTGGTTATTTTATTCAATTACATTTCAAACATTATCCCACTTCACAGTTCTCTTCCACAAATCCTGTATCTCCTCCCTTGCCTCTATTGCAGTGTTCTCTCACTTGCCCACGCACTCCTGCTTCAAAAACATAGCTTTCCCCTATCCTAGGCCATCAAGCCAGGACTAAGTGCCTCCCCTCCTAGTGATTGATGCCAAATAAGACAATCCTCCGCTACATAAAGAGCTGGAGCCATGCGTTCCCACATGTGCACTCTTTCGTTGGTGTTTTAAATCCTGGTGTTTTATTAAGGAAATAGAAATGTGACTGAGAGAAGAAGTTGGTGAGAAGAGGGAGTCTTAATTGAGAAAATGCCTCCACCACATTGACCTATTCTATAGTGAAGTCTAAGGGATATTGTCCTGACTAACCTTGGAATTTGTAGGGCCCAGATCTCCAGGATAGTGCCACCCTTGTGTTATTAGTCAGAAAAAGAAAGATGAGATACGAGGCAGGAGGCACTGCTCCTACTAGACTTCTGCTTTAGTTCTTGTCTCCCTGTTTCATTTTGGGCTCTGACATTTCTCAGTATTTAACTGGTAACTGCTAGTATACTATTGAGTGTAACCTGTTTTCCATAAGTTGCTTTTCATCAGTGTTTTTTCACAGCAATCGTCAAAAATTATGGTACGTCCTAAATTGAAAAACACTAGTAAGTCACTTTTCTTCTGAGATGATGGCTTAGGTTAAGTAAGCTCTATTCATCACATATGTTTCTTCCCAGCATGCGCCTAAGTTTATGTTTGAGCAGTCCTGCACAGGATAGTCTTGTTTTATATGCAGAATATTTTGGCTTGTTGTTTGCATACTTGACCATACAAAAGAATATATTTGAAAAGAACTGTCCATAAAGGAAGAATCATTAAAAGTTATTAAGAGTGAAAAATGCATTTTATTGTTTAATTTGGACTAAACAGGCAGTTTAATATAGTCTTGGATTTTAGGTTTCCAGTACCGTGGTAATTAGAAATTACGTAAAAAAGCTATGTTTCTAGTCCAAGCCAAGTACGGTCCTGAGTAAGAATCCCATTCTAGCTATCCCTTGTGCTATCATCCTCCATTGTGAGTAACATCATTATATCTTCTTTCTTGTGGATGTAATACCTGAGAAATGCTAGTTAACATATAACTTGTTTTCTGTCATATGTACATTTTCTTTGCCTTTTATCCTTTTCAAAATATATGTCTTTTATTGATTCTCTGTAAATTTCTAATCATGCTACCAAGTAAATCTCATTCCACTTCTCAATCCTTCCATATACCCCTTGGAAACAATCCTCTCTCACTACTTTTCAAAAATTAAAATTAAATAAAAATTAAATTTAATATTAAAAAATCAAATTAAAATTAAAAAAATAAAAGTACAGTGTGTGGGATATTATGTGCCATTAGTGGTCACACATTATACCCTCTTGTCCAAACAGATTTTCTTGCAAAAGGACATTGAAATAAGTCACTGGTCTGGTTTCAGCACTCTGTATTTTACCATCCTCTCAATACTGGAACCTCTCTGAGATGCCTCTCCTTCTATATACTGGTATCTTGCTGTAGCATTTGATTACTGTAATCCTTCAGCTTTGAATCTGCAGGACCTCCCCCATCATATTCTCCAGCAACATGAACTAGGCCCCCTACATATATGTAGGAGATGTGCAACTTGATCTTCAGGTATGTCCCCTAACACTTTGTGTGGAGGCTGGCTCTGACATTTTGTCTACCACTGGTTGGATTCTTTTATCTGGGCTGCTTTGTACGGCTTCAGTAGAAGGTGATGCACATCTTCCAGTTGTGAATTGATGTATCAGAAAGAGTTGGTGACAATGGAAGGTCTACACTACTGAGGTAAAGAAGAATGGAGGGAAAATCAGGTTGTAAATATGGGACATGGAGGAAGGGACTGCAATCAGGATATACAGTAAATTAATTAGTGAAAATATTTATGTACATGTGTTTATAAGAAAAGTAACAGCTACAGTATACCTGAGTAACATAAAACTGTACCTGAAATAGGTAAGGGCTAAAATAATGGAAAGAATACAAAATAAAATACACTATTTATCATTACTTATGTATATACCTATACATATACAAATACATTTACATGTACAAGTACACTTACACCTTATGTACACAAAAACAAACATATATAGGTATACATAAGAATATATGTATATATATATATATATATGTGCAATGTGCTTTACTATTACCAGCAATTCACATGATGTGAATATTTAGTAATATAAGTCTAACGACAATGAAACACAACTAATCTATATTCCAAAAATAGTGGTACAGTGGAAAAAAAAACAAAATCTAGGTGATCTGGATCTTTTAAAATTTCACTCATGTCTTCTTGGATAACCATTATATGTGCAGATTATTGTTGGCTAAAACATCATATCTAAGTCAATATTTAAGAAGAAATAAGGAATGAATGGAAGAACGAAATGATTAACTTCTTTAAACAACATTAAAAATCTCCCTTCCCGGGGTTGGGGATTTAGCTCAGCGGTAGAGCACTTGCCTAGCAAGCACAGGCCCTGGGTTCAGTCCCCAGCTCCGAAAAAAAAAATCTCCCTTCCCAAATCTTCCAGAAATATATCAATACATATTCTACTCCACTCCAGAAGAATGGAATCCTAGAGTTTCCTGGTAGAGAACTGATCCTTCTAAAGTATTACCAATAACTGAATTATAATTAGACATTTGTTCCGAAAGACAAATTTAAGATCCCCTTACCTTTCTTAAGACATCAGTCCCAAATAATGAGGCTCTCGAAGTCTGACCCCTTAATCCACGTAGAGCTATGCGGAAAGATAACCTGTAATGGTCCAAATTATTCATGGAAGAATCTTTTAGCATTATTATTTCACACAAGAGCTGTTTTAATAATATAAAGTTTGGCTCTGGAACCTGCTGCAAAAGGCTAAACAAAGAAAAAGGAGAATTTTAGGTTAGACCATCTTGAAAATAATATAAGTTAGAAATCTAACTACGAAGAACAAATAGGGTAAATGTTTTGTAGACCAACTCATAGGATAATCAGAACTCAAAGGAAGTTAGAATATATAGCTAGAGTATTACATAAAATATTTTCTGCAAATCACTTTTCTGTACAGCATCATCGAAAAACATTTTTAAAATTCTTTATGGATGTCAATGTACTAGATGTATGACTGCTACCTACAGAAGTCAGAGGACATTGGCAGGATCCCTGGTATCAGAATGAATGAAGATTGTTGCAAACCATGCTTGTTCTGTGTGTGAAAACATCCAGTGCTTTCAAACAGCACACCAACTTTCTTCCCAGCCGGGGGACACCTTTAACATCTAATGTATTATAAATCCATGACACAGTCTTATAACAATCTAGTACATAAGGAGCAGAATCACACTCATGATTCTACTCAATGCCCTGGTATTAGAATGAATGAAGATTTTGAAGACCATGTGTGTTCTGTGTATGAACATCCAGTGTTTTTCAACAGCAAACCATCGTTCCAACCACCATGGAGTGGAGATACATTTAATATCTAATGTAGTGTGAATCCATGGAACACTCTGGTGACACTCTAGAACATAAGGAGCAGTAAGCACACTAGTAATCCTACACAATACAATTATAAAAGTTTCTGCTACTGCAAGAAAGAGAGACAGGGTACCTGGGTGCAATGGGTGCTCAAAGTTCTGGTTAGGTATGAAATCATTCTATGGAGTATCACACAGAAAAATGACTCAAAGAAGTCAAAGCTATACCTGACCTGGACTGCTCTACATAGTTATAGTTGAGAAAGAAGAATTCAGTAATAGATTCATGTTCTAATCAATGACTTATATTGACCATGCAAAATATTCACAATACCATGATAACAATTCAAGGAAGCAAGTAACCCAGAGGTATTACATGCACATACTTCTTATAATTTGTCTCACACTTGAACTAAACCAATACTCTAGCCAGACCTGAACACAAGGATTTACATACACTGTCTTCTAAATCATGACATTTAAAGGAGACGACTCCCAAATAAGTTTGAGACATGGTTCAACATGCTAGCTTGTGAAAGCAGAATGTTTATAAAGTGACAATGCATGTGTGAGCGAGGAAAACTCTTGGCATAGGACATCACTGCTGCTTGCAATACCAGAAACACAAGCCTATGTGACTTACAAAAGCACTGCTTCTATATCGGTGCAGTTCCCCAAGTGCTTACTGTATCATTACCTTTGAATGGTATTAATTTTTCCAGCCAGAGTTACTTTTTCTGGGATGCAAAGCCAATTTTCATAGAGGATCAAAGTAAGTGAGGTTCCACCAATGTTAATAATTAAATCCTGTTTTATTGCACATAAACAAAAAAAAAGTAATGGTCAATGCACATTGTAGATAGTACTTGAATACATTTTTTTTGAAATTAGCTCTTTAGACCTGAGATTCTTATCTTGTGGGTCATAGTCATTAGGGGGTCACATATCATATATTTTACATATCAGATAGTCTATGCATTTGTCTTTATAATCATATCAGGAACAAAATTTGAAGTATGAAGAGAAGAAAAATGATGTAATGGTTAAGAGTCACAAAACCATGAGGAAATATATTAGTGTTTTAGGATTAGGGAGGTTGAGAATCAGTGGTTGACAGCATACTTCCCTAAAAGACGGCAAACTGACATCTCCCCAGAATCTTGGATCAAATTTGTTACCTAAATGCAGGATCTTGTGTTTTCTTACCAAAGACATGAATCAATTAAGCAAAGTCCTAGTTGCTATAGCAATGAAATAAAACTACAGTCTGTTCATATTGCCTCTCCTGGCTTCTAGTCCATATCACTCCTTGCAATCATAGATCTTCACTCCAATTCCCAGACCAAAGCTCTCTCTGTCTGAAGGAAGGCAGCTCCTATGTGGAATATCCAGAGAGGAGCCTATCATAACTGCTCCCTGAAAGGCTCCAAATAGCAGCAGACTGAAATAGGATGTAAATAACCACAGCCAATCATTGGATCTTATAGATCAATGAAGGACTTTATGGTAGAAATGCAGGAAAGATTCCATGCCCGGAAGAAGATAGGAAAACCATAGGAAGAGCTACAGAATCAACTAAGCTGGACCACTGTGAGATACTAAAGGCTGAACTTCCAACTGAAAGGTCACCAGATGCTGGAGTACATTTATAGCAAATGTAAAGCTTAGTCTCCATGTGGTCCCCCAACATACTGAGCAGGGGTTATACTTAAGCTGTTGAATGTGAAAACCCTTCCCCACCTGAACTCAGGGGCAGAAGTTATGCTAACCCTGAAGAGAGTTGATGTGCCAGGGAAGGAGGATGACCCAGGGCCCCCTGACTGACACAGAGAAGGAATGAGGGAGAAGATGTGGGCGGCAGCATGCAAGACATAAAATGAGCAAATAAATGTAAAATAGTAGTAGTAGTAAGAACAGGAGGAGGAGGAGGATCAGCTATTAAAAAATTCCAACAAAACAAACAAACCAAAACCACAGGCCTCTTTTTGGAAATAGGCAACTCTCCAAAAGTGAGAACACTAGAAAATACCGTGGTAATTAGAAATTAAGTAAAAAAGCTATGTTTCTAGTCCAAGCCATGTAGAGTCCTGAGTAAGACTCCCATTCTAGCTATCCCTTGTGCTATCATCCTCCATTGTGAGTAACATCATTATATCTTCTTACTGTTGGACCTAATACCTTAGAAATGCTAGTTAACATGTACCTTGCTTTCTGTCATATGTACATTTTCTTTGCCTTTTATCCATTCAAAATATATGTCCTTTATTGATTCCCTGTAAATTTCTAATCATGCTAACAAGTAACTCTCTTTCACTTTTAAATCCTTCCATATACCCCTTGGAAACAATCCCTCTCACTAATTTTCAAAAAATAAAATTAAATAAAAATTTAAATTTAATATTAAAAAATCAAATTAAAATTTAAAAAACTTTAAAATAGTGTTTGAGTTGTGTTGTGCCATAAGTGGTTACACATTATACCCTCTTGTCCAAACAGATTTTCTTGCAAAAGGACATTAAATAAGTCACTGGTCTGGTTTCAGCACTCTGTATTTTACCATCCTCTCAATACTGGAACCTCCCTGAGATGCCTCTCCTTCTATATCCTGGTATCTTGCTGTAGCCTTTGACCACTGTGATCCTTCAGCTTTGAATCTGCAGGACCTCCTTTATCATATGCTCCAGCAGCAGGACCTAGTCCCCCTACATATATGTAGCAGATGTTCAGCTTGATCTTTAGGTATGTCCCCTAACAGTTCGTGTGCAGACTGGGTGTGAGTCTGTTTTCTATCACTGGTTGGTTTCTTTATTCCTGGGCTGCTTTCTATGGCTTAGTTAGAAGGTGGTGCACATATTGCTTTTGTGAATTGATGTATAAGAAAGACTTGGTGTCAATGGAAGTTCTACAGTACGGAGGTAAAGAAGATTGGAGGGAAAATCAGGTTGTAAACATGGGACTTGGAAGAAGGGATTGCAATCAGGATATAAAGTAAATAAATTAGTGAAAAATATTTATGTATATATGCGTTTATAGTAAAATAACAGCTACAGTATACCTGAGTAACATAAAACTGTACCTGAAATAGGTTAGGGCTAAAATAATGGAAAGAATACAAAATACAATACACTAATTATTTATCATTACTTCTGTATATACATATATATATATATGTACAAATACATTTACATGTACAAGTACACCTACACCTTATGTACACACAAACACACTTATATAGGTATATAGAAGAATACATATAAGTATATATGTATTTATATATATATGTGCAATGTGCTTTAATATGACCAGCAATTCACATGATGTGAATATATAGTGATATAAGTATAACAATTATGAAAAACAACTAATCTATACTCCAAAAATAGTTGTACAATGGAAAAAAAACAAAACCTAGGTGATCTTGATCTTTTAAAATTTCACTCATATCTTCTTGGATAACCATTATATGTGCAGAATATTGTTGGCTAAAAAATCATATCTAAATCAATATTTAAGGAGAAACAAGGAATGAATGGAAGAACGAAATGATTAACTTCTTTAAACTACATTAAAAAATCTCCCTTCCCAAATCTTTCTGAAATAGATCAATACATATTCTACTCCACTCCAGAAGAATGCAAACCTAGGGTTTCCTGTTAGAGAAATGATCCTTCTAAAGTATTCCCAATTACTGAATTATAATTAGACATTTGTTCCCAAAGGCAAATTTCAGATCCCCTTACCTTTCTTAAGACATCAGTCCCAAATAACGAGTCTCTCAAAGTCTGACCCCTTAATCCACGTGGAGCTATGCGTACAGATAAACTGAAACGGTCCACATTATTCATGGAAGAATCTTTTAGCATTGTTAATACACACAAGAGAGGTTTTAATAGTATAAAGTTTGGTTCTGGAACCTGTTGAAACAGGCTAAACAAAGAAAAAGGAGAATTTTTAGGTTAGACCATCTTGAATAATGTAAGTTAGAAATTAACTACCAAGAACAGATAGGTAAATGTTTTTAGACCAACTCACGGGATAATCAGAACTCAAAGGAAGTTAGAATATATAGCTAGAGTATTACATAAAATATTTTCTGCAAATCACTTTTCTGTACAGCATCATGGAAAAACATTGTTAAAATTCTTTATGAATGTCAGTGTACTAGATGTATGACTGCTACCTACAGAAGCCAGAGGACGTTGACAGGATCCCTGGTATCAGAATGAATGAAGATTGTTGCAAACCATGCATGTTCTCTGTGTGAAAACATCCAGTGCTTTCAAACAGCTAACCATCTTTCTCTGCTACCATGGGGACACCTTTAACGTCTAATGTATTATAAATCCATGACACAGTCTTATAGCAATCTAGAACATAAGGAGCAGAATCACACTCATGATTCTACTCAATGCCCTGGTATATGAATGAATGAAGATTTTGAAGACCATATGTGTTCTGTATATGAAAACATCCAGTGTTTTTCAACAGCAAACCATCTTTCCAACCACCATGGAGTGGAGATACATTTAATACCTAATGTAGTATGAATCCATGGAACACTCTGGTGACACTCTAGAACATAAGAACAGAAAGCACACTAGTAATCCTACACAATACAATTATAAAAGTTTCTGCTACTGCAAGAAAGAGAGGCAGGGTACCTGGCTTGCAATGGGAGCTCAAAGTTCTGGTTAGGTATGAAATCATTCTATGGAGTATCACACAGAAAAATGACTCAAAAAGTCAAAGCTATACCTGACCTAGACGGCTCTACATAGTTATAGTTGAGAAAGAAGAATTCAGTAATAGATTCATGTTCTAATCAATGACTTATATTGACCATGTGAAATATTCACAATACCATGATAACAATTCAAGGAAGCAAGTAACCCAGAGGCATTATATGCACATACTTCTTATAATTTGTCTCACACATGAACTAAACCAATACTCTAGCCAGACCTGAACACAAGATTTTACATACACTGTTTTCTAAATCATGACATTTTAAAGGAGAAGGCTTCCAAGTAAGATTGAGACATGGTTCAACACGCTAGCTTGTGAAAGCAGAATGTTTATAAATTTCAAAACATGTCTGAGCGAAGGATACCTCTTGGCATAGGACATCACTGCTGCTTGCAATACTAGAAACACAAGCCTATGTGACTTACAAAAGCACTGCTTCTATATCGGTGCAGTTCCCCAAGTGCTTACTGTATCATTACCTTTGAATGGTATTAATTTTTCCAGCCAGAGTTAATTTTTCTGGGATGCAAAGCCAATTTTCATAGAGGATCAAGGTAAGTGAGGTTCCACCAATATTAATCATAAAATCCTGTTTTATTGAACATAAAACAAAAAAGTAATGGTCAATGTACATTGTAGATAGTACTTGAAAAACATTTTTGAAATTAGCACTTTAAATCAATGAATCTTATATCTTGTGGGTCATAAACATTAGGGAGTCACATATATATTTTCCATATTAGATAATCAATCCATTTGTCTTTATAATCATATCAGGAACAAAATTTGAAGTATGAAGAGAAGCAAAATGAAGTAATGGTTAAGAGTCACAAAACCATGAGGAAATATATTAGTGTTACAGGATTAGGGACGTTGAGAATCAGTGGTTGAGAGCATACTTCCCTAAAAGACCCCAAACTGACATCTCCCCATAATCTTGGATCAAATGTGGAACCTAAATGCAGGATCTTGTGTTTTCTTACCTACGACTAGAATCAAAGAAGCAGAGTCCTAGTTGCTATAGCAATGAAATAATACTACAGTCTGTTCATATTGCCTCTCCTGGCCCCTAGTCCACGCCACTCCTTGCAATCATAGATCTGCACTCCAATTCCCAGACCAAAGCTCTCTCTGTCTGAAGGAAGGCAGCTCCTATGTGGAATATCCAGAGAGGAGCCTAGCATAACTGCTCTCTGAAAGGCTCCAAATAGCAGCAGACTGAAATAGGATGTAAATAGCCACAGCCAATCATTGGATCTTACTGATCAATGAAGGACTTTATGGAAGAAATGCAGGAAAGATTCCATGCCCGGAAGAAGATAGGAAACCATAGAAGAGCTATAGAATCAACTAAGCTGGACCATCAGAGATACCAAAGGCTGAACTCAACTGAAAGGTCACCAGATGCTGGAGTACATTTATAGCAAATGTAAAGCTTAGTTCCATGTGGTCCCCAACACACGAGCAGGGGAAGTTATACTTAAGCTGTTGACAGAAAACCTTTTCCCAGCTAAACTTAGGGGCAGAAGTTATGAACCCCTGAAGAGAGTTGATGTGCCAGGGAAGGAAGATGACCTAGGGCCCCCTGACTGACTCAGAGAAGGAATGAGGGGAGAAGATGTGGTCGGCAGATTGGGAGACATAAAATGAGCAAATAAATGTAAAGTAGTAGTAGTAGTAAGAACAGGAGGAGGAGGAGGATCAGCTATTAAAAACTTCCAACAAAACAAACAAACCAAAACCACAGGCCTCTTTTTGGAAACAGGCAACTCTCCAAAAGTGAGAACACTAGAAAATACCGTGGCAATTAGAAATTAAGTTAAAACGCTATGTTTCTAATACAAGCCATGTAGAGTCCTGAGTAAGACTCCCATTCTATCTATCCCTTGTGCTATCATCCTCCATTGTGAGTAACATCTTATATCTTCTTATTGTTGGACCTAATAGGTGAGAAATGCTAGTTAACATGTACTTTGCTTTCTGTCATATATACATTTTCTTTGCCTTTTATCCTTTTCAAAATATATGTCCTTTATTGATTCCCTGTAAATTTCTAATCATGCTAACACGTAACTCTCTTTTACTTTTAAATCCTTCCATATACCCCTTGGAAACAATCCCCTCTCACTAATTTTCAAAAATTACAATTAAATAAAAATTTAAATTTAATACTAAAAAATCAAATTAAAATTTAAAAAACTTTAATATAGTGTGTGAGTTGTGTTGTGCCATAAGTGGTTAAACATTATACCCTCTTGTCCAAACAGATTTTTCTGCAAAAGGACATTAATAAGTCACTGGTCTGGTTTCATACTCTGTATTTTACCATCCTCTCAATACTGGAACCTCCCTGAGATGCTCTCCTCCCATATCCTGGCATCTTGCCAGCTTTGATTACTGTGATTCTTTTTCAGCTTTGAATCTGCAGGACCTTTTATCATATGCTCCAGCAGCAGGACTAGGCCTCTATATATGTAGCAGATGTGCAACTTGATCTTCAGGTATGTCCCCTAACAGTTCGTTTGCAGACTGGCTCTGACTCTGTTTTCTAACACTGGTTAGTTTCTTTTTTCCTGGGCTGCTTTCTATGGCTTAGGTCGAATGTTTTGCACATATTCCTTTTGCGAATTGATGTTTAAGAAAGAGTTGGTGTCAATGGATGTTCTACAGTACTGAGGTAAATAAGAATGGAGTGAAAATCAGGTTGTAAAGATGGGACTTGGAGGAAGGGACTGCAGTCAGGATATAAAGTAAATAGTGGAATATATTTATGTACATTTGTTTATAATAAAATTACATCTACAGAATACCTGAGTAACATAAAACTGTACCTGAAAAATAGGTTAGGGCTAAAATAATGGAAAGAATACAAAATAAAATACACTATTTATCATTGCGTACGTATATACTTGTACATATACAAATACATTTACATGTACAAGTACACATACACCTATATGTATACACAAACACACATATATATGTATATATAAGAATACATATGTTTATATTTATATATACAAATATATATATGTGCAATGTGGTTCAGTATGAACAGCAAATCACATGATGTGAATATTTAGTAATATAAGTCTAACAATTATGAAAAACAACTAATCTATACTCCAAAAATAAGGGTACAGTGGAAAAAAAAACAAAGAAAACCTAGGTAATTTTGATCTTTTCAAAATTCGCTCAGGTGTTCTTGGATAACCATTACATGTGCAGATTATTGTTGACTAATACATCAATATCTAAACCAATATTTAAGAAGAAAGAAGGAGTGAACGGTAGAACAAAATGATTAACTTCTTTAAACTACATTAAAAAATCTCCTTCCCAAATCTTCCTAAAATAGATCAATACATATTCTAATCCACTCCAGAAAAATACAATCCTAGGTTTCCTGTTAGAGAAATGATACTTCCAAAGTATTCCCAATAACTGAATTATAATTACCATTTGTTCCCAAAGGCAAATTTCAGATCCCCTTACCGGTCTTAAGATGTCAACGCCAAATAAAGAGTCTCTCAAAGTCTGTCCCCTTAATCCACGTGGAGCTTTGCACACAGATAACCTGAAACGGTCCACATTATTCATGGAAGAATCTTTTAGCATTGTTAATACACACAAGAGAGGTTTTAATAGTATAAAGTTTGGTTCTGGAACCTGTTGAAACAGGCTAAACAAAGAAAAAGGAGAATTTTAGGTTAGACCATCTTGAAAATAATGTAAGTTAGAAATCTAACTACGAAGAAAAAATAGGGTAAATGTTTTGTAGACCAACACATAGTATAATCAGAATTCAAAAGAAGTTAGAATATATAGCTAGAGTATGACATAAAATATTTTCTGCAAATCAGTTTTCTGTACAGCATCATGTAAAAATATTTATAAAATTCTTTATGAATGTCATTGTACTAGATGTACGACTGCTACCTACAGAAGCCAGAGGAAATTGGCAGGATCCCTGGTATCAGAATGAATGAAGATTGTTGCAAACCATGTATGTTCTGTGTGTGAAAACATCCGGTGCTTTCAAACAGCACACCAACTTTCTTGGCACATGGGGGACACCTTTAACATCTAATGTATTATAAATCCATGACACAGTCTTATAACAATCTAGAACATGGGGAGGAGAATCACACTCATGATTCTACTCAATGCCCTGGTATATGAATGAATGAAGATTTTGAAGACCATGTGTGTTCTGTGTATGAAACATCCAGTGTTTTTCAACAGCTATCCATTTTTCCAACCACCAAGGAGTGGAGATATATTTAATATCTAATGTAGTATGAATCCACAGAACATTCTTGTGACACTCTAGAACATAAGAACAGAAAAAGCACACTAGTGATCCTACACAATACAATTATAAAAGTTTCTGCTTCTGCAAGACAGAGATGCAGTGCAATGGGATTCAATGGAGCTCAAAGCTCTGGTTAAGTATGAAATCCTTTCTATGGAGTATCACACAGAAAATGACTCAAAGAAGTCAAAGCTATACCTGACCTAGACGGCTCTATATAGTTATAGTTGAGAAAGAAGAATTCAGTAATAGATTCATGTTCTAATCAATGACTTATATTGACCATGTGGAAATATTCACAATACCATGACAACAATTCAAGGAAGCAAGTAACCCACACGTGTTATATGCAAATACTTCTTTTTGTCTCACACATGAACTAAACTAATACTCTAGCCAGACCTGAACACAAAAAGTTACATAGACTGCCTCCTTTTTCTTTTTTTTTTTTTTTTTAATTAACTTGAGTATTTCTTATATACATTTCGAGTGTTATTCCCTTTCCCGGTTTCTGGGCAAACATCCCCTTCCTCCCTCCTCTTCCTTATGGGTGTTCCCCTCCCCATCCTCCCCCCCTTGCCGCCCTCCCCCAAACAATCTAGTTCACTGGGGGTTCAGTCTTAGCAGGACCCAGGGCTTCCCCTTCCACTGGTGCTCTTACTCGGATATTCATTGCTACCTATGAGGTCAGAGTCCAGGGTCAGTCCATGTATAGTCTTTAGGTAGTGGCTTAGTCCCTGGAAGCTCTGGATGCTTGGCACTGTTGTTCACATGGGGTCTCGAGCCCCTTCAAGCTCTTCCGGTTCTTTCTCTGATTCCTTCAATGGGGGTCCTGTTCTCAGTTCAGTGGTTTGTTGCTGGCATACGCCTCTGAGGTTGCTCTATTCTGGCTGTATAGACTGCCTTCTAAATCATGACATTTTAAAGGAGACAACTCAAGTAAGATTGAAATATATTTTCAACACGCTAGCTTGAGAAAGCAGAATGTTTATAAAGGACAATACATGTCTGAGTGAAGGAAACCTCTTGGTATAGGACATCATTGTTGCTGGCAATACTAGAAACAGAAGTTTGGGTAACTTACAAAAGCACTGCTTCTATATTGGTGCAGTTGCCCAAGTGCTTACTGTATCATTACCTTTGGATGGCATTTAATTTTACAGAAAGAGTTCCTTTTTCCGGGATGCAAAGCCAATTTTCATACATGATCAAGGTAAGTGAGGTTGCATCAATGTTAATAATATAATCCTGTTTTATTAAACATGAAACAAAAAAAGTAATGGTCAATGTACATTGTAGATAGTACTTGAGAAACATTTTTTGAAATTAGCACTTTAGAGCAGTGATTTTTATCTTGTGGGTCATAATCATTAGGGGGTCACATATCATACATTTTCCATATCAGATATTCTATGCATTTGTTTTATAAACATATCAGGAACAAAATTTGAAGTATGAAGAGAAGCAAAATGAAGTAATGGTTAGAGTCACAAAACCATGAGGAAATATATTAGTGTTACAGGATTAGGGACGTTGAGAATCAGTGGTTGAGAGCATACTTCCCTAAAAGACCCCAAACTGACATCTCCCCAGAATCTTGGATCAAATTTGGAACCTAAATGCAGGATCTTGTGTTTTCTTACCTAAGACAAGAACCAATTAAGCGGAGTCCTAGTTGCTATATCAAATGAAATAAAACTATAGTCTGTTCATATTGCCTCTCCTGGCTTCTAGTCCATATCACTCCTTGCAATCATAGATCTGCACTCCAATTCCCAGACTAAAGCTCTCTCTGCCTGAAGGAAGGCAGCTCCTATGTGGAATATCTAGAGAGGAGCCTATCATAACTGCTCTCTGAAAGGCTCCAAATAGCAGCAGACTGAAATAGGATGTAAATAGCCACAGCTAATCATTGGATCTTACGGATCAATGAAGGACTTTATGGTAGAAATGCAGGAAAGATTCCATGCCCGGAAGAAGATAGGAACACCATAGGAAGAGCTACAGAATCAACTAAGCTGGACCACTGTGAGATACTAAAGCCTGAACTTCCAACTGAAAAGGTACCAGATGCTGCAGCACATTTATAGCAAATGTAAAGCTTAGTCTCCATGTGGGTATCCCAACATACAGAGCAGGTGTTATACTTAAGCTGTTGACTGTGTAAACCCTTCGCCACCTGAACTCAGGGGCAGAAGTTATGCTAATCCTGAAGAGAGTTGATGTGCCAGGGAAGGAGGATGACCTAGGGCCCCCTGACTGACTCAGAGAAGGAATGAGGGGAGAAGATGTGGGCGGCAGCATTCGAGACATAAAAAGAGCAAATAAATGTAAAATAGTATAGTAGTAAGAACAGGAGGAGGAGGAGGATCAGCTATTAAAAAATTCCAACAAAACAAACAAACCAAAACCACAGGCCTCTTTTTGGAAATAGGCAACTCTCCAAAAGTGAGAACACTAGAAAATACCGTGGCAATTAGAAATTACGTAAAAAAGCTATGTTTTTAGTCCAAGTCAAGTAGAGTCCCGAGTAAGACTCCCATTCTAGCTATCCCTTGTGCTATCATCCTCCATTGTGAGTAACACCTTATATCTTCTTACTGTTGGACCTAATACCTGAGAAATGCTAGTTAAAATGTACCTGGCTTTCTGTCATATATACATTTTCTTTGCCTTTTATCCTTTTCAAAATATATGTCCTTTCTTGGTTCCCGGTAAATTTCTAATCATGCTAACAAGTAACTCTCTTTCACTTTTAAATCCTTACATATACCCCTTGGAAACAAACCCCTCTCACTAATTTTCAAAAATTACAATTAAATAAAAATTTAAATTTAATACTAAAAAATCAAATTAAAATTTAAAAAACTTTAAAATAGTGTGTGAGTTGTGTTGTGCCATAAGTGGTTACACATTATACCCTCTTGTCCAAACAGATTTTCTTGCAAAAGGACATTAAATATGTCACTGGTCTGGTTTCAGCACTCTGTATTTTACCATCCTCTCTATACTGGAACCTCCCTGAGATGCCTCTTCTTCTATATCCTGGTATGTTGCTGTAGCCTTTGACCACTGTGATCCTTCAGCTTTGAATATGCAGGATCTCCTCCATCATATGCTCTAGCAGCAGGACCTAGGCCCCCTACATATATGTAGCAGATGGGCAGCTTGATCTTCAGGTATTTCCCCTAACAGTTCGTTTGCAGACTGGCTCTGACTCTGTTTTCTAACACTGGTTAGTTTCTTTTTTCCTGGGCTGCTTTCTATGGCTTAGGTCGAATGTTTTGCACATATTCCTGTTGCGAATTGATGTATAAGAAAGAGTTGGTGTCAATGGATGTTCTACAGTACTGAGGTAAATAAGAATGGAGTGTTGTAAAGATGGGACTTGGAGGAAGGGACTGCAGTCAGGATATAAAGTAAATAAATTAGTGAAATATATTTATGTACATTTGTATATAATAAAATTACATCTACAGAATACCTGAGTAACATAAAACTGTACCTGAAACATAGGTTAGGGCTAAAATAATGGAAAGAATACAAAATAAAATACACTAATTATTTATCATTACTTATGTATATACCTGTACATATACATATACATTTACATGTACAAGTACACATACACCTATATGTATACACAAACACACATATATATGTATATATAAGAATACATATAAGTTTATATTTACATATACAAATATATATATATGTGCAATATGCTTCAGTAGGAACAGCAATTCACATGATGTGAATATTTAGTAATATAAGTCTAACAATTATGAAAAACAACTAATCTATACTCCAAAAATAAGGGTACAGTGGAAAAAAAAACAAAGAATACCTAGGTAATTTTGATCTTTTAAAAATTCGCTCAGGTGTTCTTGGATAACCATTACATGTGCAGATTATTGTTGACTAAAACATCAATATCTAAACCAATATTTAAGAAGAAAGAAGGAATGAACGGTAGAAGAAAATGATTAACTTCTTTAAACTACATTAAAAAAATCTCCCTTCCCAAATCTTCCTAAAATAGATCAATACATATTCTACTCCACAAGAATGCAATCCTAGGGTTTCCTGTTAGAGAAATGATCCTTCCAAAGTATTCCCAATAACTGAATTATAATTAGACATTTGTTCCCAAAGGCAAATTTCAGATCCCCTTACCTGTCTTAAGATGTCAATCCCAAATAATCTAGTCTCTCAAAAGTCTGACCCTTAATCCACGTGAGCTATAAAAGACAGATAACCTGAAACGTCCAAATTATTCATGGAAGAATCTTTTAGCATTGTTAATACACACAAGAGAGGTTTTAATAGTATAAAGTTTTGTTCTGGAACCTGTTGAAACAGGCTAAACAAAGAAAAAGGAGAATTTTAGGTTAGACCATCTTGAAAATAATGTAAGTTAGAAATCTAACTATGAAGAAAAAATAGGGTAAATGTTTTGTAGACCAACACATAGTATAATCAGAATTCAAAAGAAGTTAGAATATATAGCTAGAGTATGACATAAAATATTTTCTGCAAATCACTTTTCTGTACAGCATCATGGAACAATATTTATAAAATTCTTTATGAATGTCATTGTACTAGATGTACGACTGCTACCTACAGAAGCCAGAGGAAATTGGCAGGATCCCTGGTATCAGCATGAATGAAGATTGTTGCAAACCATGTATGTTCTGTGTGTGAAAACATCCAGTGCTTTCAAACAGCACACCAACTCTCTTGCCACCTGGGGGACACCTTTAACATCTAATGTATAATAAATCCATGACACAGTCTTATAACAATCTAGAACATGGGGAGGAGAATCACGCTCATGATTCTACTCAATGCCCTGGTATATGAATGAATGAAGATTTTGAAGACCATGTGTGTTCTGTGTATGAAACATCCAGTGGTTTTCAACAGCTATCCATTTTTCCAACCATCAAGGAGTGGAGATATTTTTAATATCAAATGTAGTATGAATCCAAGGAACATAATGTGACACTCTAGAACATAAGAACAGAAAGCACACTAGTGATCCTACACAATACAATTATAAAAGTTTCTGCTTCTGCAAGACAGAGATGCAGTGCACCGGGGATTCCATGGGAGCTCAAAGCTCTGGTTAAGTATGAAATCCTTCTATGGAGTATCACACAGAAAAATGACTCAAAGAAGTCAAAGCTATACCTGACCTAGACGGCTCTACATAGTTATAGTTGAGAAAGAAGAATTCAGTAATAGATTCATGTTCTAATCAATGACTTATATTGACCATGTGAAATATTCACAATACCATGACAACAATTCAAGGAAGCAAGTAACCCAAACGTGTTATATGCAAATACTTCTTTTGTCTCACACATGAACTAAACCAATACTCTAGCCAGACCTGAACACAAGGTGTTACATAGACTGCCTTCTTCTTCTTTTTTTTTTTTTTTAATTAACTTGAGTATTTCTTATATACATTTCGAGTGTTATTCCCTTTCCCGGTTTCTGGGCAAACATCCCCTTCCTCCCTCCTCTTCCTTATGGGTGTTCCCCTCCCCATCCTCCCCCCCTTGCCGCCCTCCCCCAAACAATCTAGTTCACTGGGGGTTCAGTCTTAGCAGGACCCAGGGCTTCCCCTTCCACTGGTGCTCTTACTCGGATATTCATTGCTACCTATGAGGTCAGAGTCCAGGGTCAGTCCATGTATAGTCTTTAGGTAGTGGCTTAGTCCCTGGAAGCTCTGGATGCTTGGCATTGTTGTACATATGGGGTCTCGAGCCCCTTCAAGCTCTTCCGGTTCTTTCTCTGATTCCTTCAACGGGGGTCCTATTCTCAATTCAGTGGTTTGCTGCAGGCATATGCCTCTGAGGTTGCTCTATTCTGGCTGTATAGACTGCCTTCTAAATCATGACATTTTAAAGGAGATGACTCCGAAGTAAGATTGAAATATATTTCAACACGCTAGCTTGAGAAAGCAGAATGTTTATAAAGTGACAATACATGTCTGAGTGAAGGAAACCTCTTGGCATAGGACATCATTGCTGCTTGCAATACTAGAAACAGAAGCCTATGAAACTTACAAAAGCACTGCTTCTATATTGGTGCAGTTGCCCAAGTGCTTACTGTATCATTACCTTTGGATGGCATTTAATTTTACAGAAAGAGTTCCTTTTTCCGGGATGCAAAGCCAATTTTCATACATGATCAAGGTAAGTGAGGTTGCATCAATGTTAATAATATAATCCTGTTTTATTGAACATGAAACAAAAAAAAAGTAATTGTCAATGTACATTGTAGATAGTACTTGAGAAACATTTTTTGAAATTAGCACTTTAGAGCAGTGATTTTTATCTTGTGGGTCATAATCATTAGGGGGTCACATATCATACATTTTCCATATCAGATATTCTATGCATTTGTCTTTATAATCGTATCAGGAACAAAATTTGAAGTATGAAGAGAAGCAAAATGAAGTAATGGTTAAAGTCACAAAACCATGAGGAAATATATTAGTGTTACAGGATTAGGGACGTTGAGAATCAGTGGTTGAGAGCATACTTCCCTAAAAGACCCCAAACTGACATGTCCCCAGAATCTTGGATCAAATTTGGAACCTAAATGCAGGATCTTGTGTTTTCTTACATAAGACAAGAACCAATTAAGCAGAGTCCTAGTTGCTATAGCAAATGAAATAAAACTATAGTCTGTTCATATTGCCTCTCCTGGCTTCTAGTCCATATCACTCCTTGCAATCATAGATCTGCACGCCAATTCCCAGACCAAAGCTCTCTGCCTGAAGGAAGGGCTCCTATGTGGAATATCTGAGAGGAGCCTATCATAACTGATCTCTGAAAGGCTCCAAATAGCAGCAGACTGAAATAGGATGTAAATAGCCACAGCCAATCATTGGATCTTACTGATCAATGAAGGACTTTATGGTAAAATGCAGGAAAGATTCCGTGCCCAGAAGAAGATAGGAACACCATAGGAAGAGCTACAGAATCAACTAAGCTGGACCACTGTGAGATACTAAAGGCTTCCAACTGAAAAGGTACCAGATGCTACAGCACATTTATAGCAAATGTAAAGCTTAGTCTCCAGGTGGGTATCCCAACATACGGAGCAGGGGTTATACTTAAGCTGTTGACTGTGAAAACCCTTCCCCTCCTGAACTCAGGGGCAGAAGTTATGCTAACCCTGAAGAGAGTTGATGTGCCAGGGAAGGAGGATGACCTAGGGCCCCTGACTGACTCAGAGAAGGAATGAGGGGAGAAGATGTGGGCGGCAGCATGCGAGACATATAATAACCAAATAAATGTAAAATAGTATAGTAGTAAGAACAGGAGGAGGAGGAGGATCAGCTATTAAAAAATTCCAACAAAACAAACAAACCAAAACCACAGGCCTCTT
This sequence comes from Rattus rattus, assembly GCF_011064425.1. Lineage (NCBI taxonomy): Eukaryota > Metazoa > Chordata > Mammalia > Rodentia > Muridae > Rattus > Rattus rattus. Next base: position 146,794,446 of record NC_046156.1, on the reverse strand, counting down.
TTTGGAAATAGGCAACTCTCCAAAAGTGAGAACACTAGAAAATACCGTGGCAATTAGAAATTAAGTAAAAAAGCTATGATTCTACTCCAAGTCATGTAGAGTCCTGAGTAAGACTCCCATTCTAGCTATCCCTTGTGCTATCATCCTCCATTGTGAGTAACATCATTATATCTTCTTACTGTTGGACCTAATACCTGAGAAATGCTAGTTAACATGTACCTGGCTTTCTGTCATATATACATTTTCTTTGCCTTTTATCCTTTTCAAAATATATATCCTTTATTGATTCCCTGTAAATTTCTAATAATGCTAACAAGTAACTCTCTTTTACTTTTAAATCCTTACATATACCCCTTGGAAACAATCCCCTCTCACTAATTTTCAAAAATTACAATTAAATAAAAATTTAAATTCAATACTAAAAAATCAAATTAAAATTTAAAAAACTTTAAAATAGTTTGTGAGTTGTGTTGTGCCATAAGTGATTACACATTATACCCTCTTGTCCAAGCAGATTTTCTTGCAAAAGGACATTAAATATGTCACTGGTCTGGTTTCAGCACTCTGTATTTTACCATCCTCTCTATACTGGAACCTCCCTGAGATGCCTCTCCTTCTATATCCTGGTATCTTGCTGTAGCCTTTGACCACTGTGATCCTTCAGCTTTGAATATGCAGGATCTCCTCCATCATATGCTCTAGCAGCAGGACCTAGGCCCCCTACATATATGTAGCAGATGGGCAGCTTGGTCTTCAGGTATGTCCCCTAACAGTTCGTTTGCAGACTGGCTCTGACTCTGTTTTCTAACACTGGTTAGTTTCTTTTTTCCTGGGCTGCTTTCTATGGCTTAGGTCGAATGTTGGGCATATATTCCTGTTGCGAATTGATGTATAAGAAAGAGTTGGTGTCAATGGATGTTCTACAGTACTGAGGTAAATAAGAATGGAGTGTTGTAAAGATGGGACATGGAGGAAGGGACTGCAGTAAGGATATAAAGTAAATAAATTAGTGAAATATATTTATGTACATTTGTTTATAATAAAATTACATCTACAGAATACCTGAGTAACATAAAAGTGTACCTGAAACATAGGTTAGGGCTAAAATAATGGAAAGAATACAAAATAAAATACACTAATTATTTATCATTACTTATGTATATACCTGTACATATATACAAATACATTTACGTGTACAAGTACACATACACCTATATGTATACACAAACACACATATATATGTATATATAAGAATACATATAAGTTTATATTTACATATACAAAAATATATGTGCAATGTGCTTCAGTATGAACAGCAATTCACATGATGTGAATATTTAGTAATATAAGTATAAAATTAAGAAAAACAACTAATCTATACTCCAAAAATAAGGGTACAGTGGAAAAAAAAAAACAAAGAAAACCTAGGTAATTTTGATCTTTTAAAAATTCGCTCAGGTGTTCTTGGATAACCATTACATGTGCAGATTGTTGTTGACTAAAACAGCAATATCTAAACCAATATTTAAGAAGAAAGAAGGAATGAACGGTAGAACAAAATGATTAACTTCTTTAAACTACATTAAAAAAAAAATCTCCCTTCCCAAATCTTCCTAAAATAGATCAATACATATTCTACTCCACAAGAATGCAATTCTAGGGTTTCCTGTTAGAGAAATGATCCTTCCAAAGTATTCCCAATAACTGAATTATAATTAGACATTTGTTCCCAAAGGCAAATTTCAGATCCCCTTACCTGTCTTAAGATGTCAATCCCAAATAACGAGTCTCTCAAAGTCTGACCCCTTAATCCACGTGGAGCTATGCGCACAGATAACCTGAAACGGTCCAAATTATTCATGGAAGAATCTTTTAGCATTGTTAATACACACAAGAGAGGTTTTAATAGTATAAAGTTTGGTTCTGGAACCTGTTGAAACAGGCTAAACAAAGAAAAAGGAGAATTTTAGGTTAGACCATCTTGAAAATAATGTAAGTTAGAAATCTAACTATGAAGAAAAAATAGGGTAAATGTTTTGTAGACCAACACATAGTATAATCAGAATTCAAAAGAAGTTAGAATATATAGCTAGAGTATGACATAAAATATTTTCTGCAAAACAGTTTTCTGTACAGCATCATGTAAAAATATTTATAAAATTCTTTATGAATGTCAGTGTACTAGATGTACGACTGCTACCTACAGAAGCCAGAGGAAATTGGCAGGATCCCTGGTATCAGCATGAATGAAGATTGTTGCAAACCATGTATGTTCTGTGTGTGAAAACATCCAGTGCTTTCAAACAGCACACCAACTCTCTTGCCACCTGGGGGACACCTTTAACATCTAATGTATAATAAATCCATGACACAGTCTTATAACAATCTAGAACATGGGGAGGAGAATCACGCTCATGATTCTACTCAATGCCCTGGTATATGAATGAATGAAGATTTTGAAGACCATGTGTGTTCTGTGTATGAAACATCCAGTGTTTTTCAACAGCTATCCATTTTTCCAACCACCAAGGAGTGGAGATATATTTAATATCTAATGTAGTATGAATCCATAGAACATTCTTGTGACACTCTAGAACATAAGAACAGAAAGCACACTAGTGATCCTACACAATACAATTATAAAAGTTTCTGCTTCTGCAAGACAGAGATGCAGTGCACCGGGGATGCAATGGGAGCTCAAAGCTCTGGTTAAGTATGAAATCCTTCTATGGAGTATCACACAGAAAAATGACTCAAAGAAGTCAAAGCTATACCTGACCTAGATGGCTATACATAGTTATAGTTGAGAAAGAAGAATTCAGTAATAGATTCATGTTCTAATCAATGAATTATATTGACCATGTGAAATATTCACAATACCATGACAGCAATTCAAGGAATCAAGTAACCCAAACGTGTTATATGCAAATACTTCTTTTGTCTCACACATGAACTAAACCAATACTCTAGCCAGACCTGAACACAAGGTGTTACATAGACTGCCTTCTTCTTTTTCTTCTTCTTCTTCTTTTTTTTTTTAATTAACTTGAGTATTTCTTATATACATTTCGAGTGTTATTCCCTTTCCCGGTGTCCGGGCAAACATCCCCCTCCCCCTCCCCTTCCTTATGGGTGTTCCCCTCCCCACCCTCCCCCCCTTGCTGCCCTCCCCTAAACAATCTAGTTCACTGGGGGTTCAGTCTTAGCAGGACCCAGGGCTTCCCCTTCCACTGGTGCTCTTACTCAGATATTCATTGCTACCTATGAGGTCAGAGTCCAGGGTCAGTCCATGTATAGTCTTTAGGTAGTGGCTTAGTCACTGAAAGCCCTGGTTGCTTGGCATTGTTGTACATATGGGGTCTCGAGCCCCTTCATGCTCTTCCGGTTCTTTCTCTGATTCCTTCAACGGGGGTCCTATTCTCAATTCAGTGGTTTGCTGCTGGCATACGCCTCTGAGGTTGCTCTATTCTGGCTGTATAGACTGCCTTCTAAATCATGACATTTTAAAGGAGACGACTCCGAAGTAAGATTGAAATATATTTCAACACGCTAGCTTGAGAAAGCAGAATGTTTATAAAGTGACAATACATGTCTGAGTGAAGGAAACCTCTTGGCATAGGACATCATTGCTGCTTGCAATACTAGAAACAGAAGCCTATGTAACTTACAAAAGCACTGCTTCTATATTGGTGCAGTTGCCCAAGTGTTTACTGTATCATTACCTTTGGATGGCATTTAATTTTACAGAAAGAGTTCCTTTTTCCGGGATGCAAAGCCAATTTTCATACATGATCAAGGTAAGTGAGGTTGCATCAATGTTAATAATATAATCCTGTTTTTTTGAACATGAAACAAAAAAAAGTATAGGTCAATGTACATTGTAGATAGTACTTGAGAAACATTTTTTGAAATTAGCACTTTAGAGCAGTGATTTTTATCTTGTGGGACATAATAATTAGGGGGTCACATATCATACATTTTCCATATCAGATATTCTATGCATTTGTCTTTATAATCATATCAAGAACAAAATTTGAAGTATGAAGAGAAGCAAAATGAAGTAATGGTTAAAGTCACAAAACCATGAGGAAATATATTAGTGTTACAGGATTAGGGATGTTGAGAATCAGTGGTTGAGAGCATACTTCCCTAAAAGACCCCAAACTGACATCTCCCCAGAATCTTGGATCAAATTTGGAACCTAAATGCAGGATCTTGTGTTTTCTTACCTAAGACAAGAACCAATTAAGCGGAGTCCTAGTTGCTATAGCAAATGAAATAAAACTATAGTCTGTTCATATTGCCTCTCCTGGCTTCTAGTCCATATCACTCCTTGCAATCATAGATCTGCACGCCAATTCCCAGACCAAAGCTCTCTCTGCCTGAAGGAAGGCAGCTCCTATGTGGAATATCTAGAGAGGAGCCTATCATAACTGCTCTCTGAAAGGCTCCAAATAGCAGCAGACTGAAATAGGATGTAAATAGCCACAGCCAATCATTGGATCTTACTGATCAATGAAGTACTTTATGGTAAAATGCAGGAAAGATTCCGTGCCCAGAAGAAGATAGGAACACCATAGGAAGAGCTACAGAATCAACTAAGCTGGACCACTGTGAGATACTAAAGGCTGAACTTCCAACTGAAAAGGTACCAGATACTGCAGCACATTTATAGCAAATGTAAAGCTTAGACTCCAGGTGGGTATCCCAACATACGGAGCAGGGGTTATACTTAAGCTGTTGACTGTGAAAACCCTTCCCCTCCTGAACTCAGGGGCAGAAGTTATGCTAACCCTGAAGAGAGTTGATGTGCCAGGGAAGGAGGATGACCTAGGGCCCCCTGACTGACTCAGAGAAGGAATGAGGGGAGAAGATGTGGGCGGCAGCATGCGAGACATAAAATAAGCAAATAAATGTAAAATAGTATAGTAGTAAGAACAGGAGGAGGAGGAGGATCAGCTATTAAAAAATTTCAACAAAACAAACAAACCAAAACCACAGGCCTCTTTTTGGAAATAGGCAACTCTCCAAAAGTGAGAACACTAGAAAATACCGTGGCAATTAGAAATTAAGTAAAAAAGCTATGTTTCTACTCCAAGTCATGTAGAGTCCTGAGTAAGACTCCCATTCTAGCTATCCCTTGTGCTATCATCCTCCATTGTGAGTAACATCATTATATCTTCTTACTGTTGGACCTAATACCTGAGAAATGCTAGTTAACATGTACCTTGCTTTCTGTCATATATATATTTTCTTTGCCTTTTATCCTTTTCAAAATATATGTCCTTTATTGATTCCCTGTAAATTTCTAATCATGCTAACAAGTAACTCTCTTTTACTTTTAAATCCTTCCATATACCCCTTGGAAACAATCCCTCTCACTAATTTTCAAAAATTACAATTAAATAAAAATTTAAATTCAATACTAAAAAATCAAATTAAAATTTAAAAAACTTTAAAATAGTTTGTGAGTTGTGTTGTGCCATAAGTGGTTACACATTATACCCTCTTGTCCAAGCAGATTTTCTTGCATAAGGACATTAAATAAGTCACTGGTCTGGTTTCAGCACTCTGCATTTCACCATCCTCTCAATACTGGAACCTCCCTGAGATGCCTCTCCTTCTATATCCTGGTATCTTGCTGTAGCCTTTGACCACTGTGATCCTTCAGCTTTGAATATGCAGGATCTCCTCCATCATATGCTCTAGCAGCAGGACCTAGGCCCCCTACATATATGTAGCAGATGGGCAGCTTGGTCTTCAGGTATGTCCCCTAACAGTTCGTTTGCAGACTGGCTCTGACTCTGTTTTCTAACACTGGTTAGTTTCTTTTTTCCTGGGCTGCTTTCTATGGCTTAGGTCGAATGTTGGGCATATATTCCTGTTGCGAATTGATGTATAAGAAAGAGTTGGTGTCAATGGATGTTCTACAGTACTGAGGTAAATAAGAATGGAGTGTTGTAAAGATGGGACTTGGAGGAAGGGACTGCAGTAAGGATATAAAGTAAATAAATTAGTGAAATATATTTATGTACATTTGTTTATAATAAAATTACATCTACAGAATACCTGAGTAACATAAAAGTGTACCTGAAACATAGGTTAGGGCTAAAATAATGGAAAGAATACAAAATAAAACACACTAATTATTTATCATTACTTATGTATATACCTGTACATATATACAAATTCATTTACATGTACAAGTACACATACACCTATATGTATACACAAACACACATATATATGTATATATAAGAATACATATAAGTTTCAATTTACATATACAAAAATATATATGTGCAATGTGGTTCAGTATGAACAGCAATTTACATGATGTGAATATTTAGTAATATAAGTATAAAATTATGAAAAACAACTAATCTATACTCCAAAAATAAGGGTACAGTGGAAAAAAAAACAAAGAAAACCTAGGTAATTTTGATCTTTTAAAAATTCGCTCAGGTGTTCTTGGATAACCATTACATGTGCAGATTGTTGTTGACTAAAACATCAATATCTAAACCAATATTTAAGAAGAAAGAAGGAATGAACGGTAGAACAAAATGATTAACTTCTTTAAACTACATTAAAAAATCTCCCTTCCAGGGGTTGGGGATGTAGCTCAGTGGTACAGCGCTTGCCTAGCAAGCACAAGGCCCTGGGTTCGGTCCCCAGCTCAAAAAAAAAAAAAAATCTCCCTTCCCAAATATCCTAAAATAGATCAATACATATTCTACTCCAGTCCACAAGAATGCAATCCCAGGGTTTCCTGTTAGAGAAATGATCCTTCCAAAGTATTCCCAATAACTGAATTATAATTAGACATTTGTTCCCAAAGGCAAATTTCAGATCCCCTTACCTGTCTTAAGATGTCAGTCCCAAATAACGAGTCTCTCAAAGTCTGACCCCTTAATCCACGTGGAGCTATGCGCACAGATAACCTGAAACGGTCCAAATTATTCATGGAACAATCTTTTAGCATTGTTAATACACACAAGAGAGGTTTTGATAGTATAAAGTTTGGTTCTGGAACCTGTTGAAACAGGCTAAACAAAGAAAAGGAGAATTTTAGGTTAGACCATCTTGAAAATAATGTAAGTTAGAAATCTAACTATGAAGAAAAAATAGGGTAAATGTTTTGTAGACCAACACATAGTATAATCAGAATTCAAAAGAAGTTAGAATATATAGCTAGAGTATGACATAAAATATTTTCTGCAAATCACTTTTCTGTACAGCATCTTGGAAAAATATTTTTAAAATTCTTTATGAATGTCAGTGTACTAGATGTACGACTGCTACCTACAGAAGCCAGAGGAAATTGGCAGGATCCCTGGTATCAGCATGAATGAAGATTGTTGCAAACCATGTATGTTCTGTGTGTGAAAACATCCAGTGCTTTCAAACAGCACACCAACTTTCTTGCCACCTGGGGGACACCTTTAACATCTAATGTATTATAAATCCATGACACAGTCTTATAACAATCTAGAACATGGGGAGGAGAATCACGCTCATGATTCTACTCAATGCCCTGGTATATGAATGAATGAAGATTTTGAAGACCATGTGTGTTCTGTGTATGAAACATCCAGTGTTTTTCAACAGCTATCCATTTTTCCAACCATCAAGGAGTGGAGATATATTTAATATCTAATGTAGTATGAATCCATAGAACATTCTGGTGACACTCTAGAACATAAGAACAGAAAGCACACTAGTGATCCTACACAGTACATGTATAAAATTTTCTGCTTCTGCAAGACAGAGATGCAGTGCACCGGGGATGCAATGGGAGCTCAAAGCTCTGGTTAGGTATGAAATCCTTCTATGGAGCGTCACACAGAAAAATGACTCAAAGAAGTCAAAGCTATACCTGACCTTAAGGTCTCTACATAGTTATAGTTGAGAAAGAAGAATTCAGTAATAGATTCATGTTCTAATCAATGACTTATATTGACCACGTGAAATATTCACAATACCATGACAACAATTCAAGGAAGCAAGTAACCCACACGTATTATATGCACATACTTCTTTTGTCTCACACATGAACTAAACCAATACTCTAGCCAGACCTGAACACAAGGTGTTACATAGACTGCCTTCTAAATCATGACATTTTAAAGGAGACGACTCCCAAGTAAGATTGAAACATGGTTCAACACGCTAGTTGAGAAAGCAGAATGTTTGTAAAGTGACAATACATGTCTGAGTGAAGGAAACCTCTTGGCATAGGACATCATTGCTGCTTGCAATACTAGAAACAGAAGCCTATATAACTTACAAAAGCACTGCTTCTATATTGGTGCAGTTGCCCAAGTGCTTACTGTATCATTACCTTTGGATGGCATTTAATTTTACAGAAAGAGTTCCTTTTTCTGGGATGCAAAGCCAATTTTCATACAGGATCAAGGTAAGTGACGTTGAATCAATGTTAATAATATAATCCTGTTTTATTGAACATGAAACAAAAAAAAGTAATGGTCAATGTACATTGTAGATAGTACTTGAGAAACATTTTTTGAAATTAGCACTTTAGAGCAGTGATTTTTATCTTGTGGGTCATAATCATTAGGGGGTCACATATCATATATTTTACATATCAGATATTCTATGCATTTGTCTTTATATTCATATCAGGAACAAAATTTGAAGTATGAAGAGAAGCGAAATGAAGTAATGGTTAAGAGTCACAAAACCATGAGGAAACATATTAGTGTTACAGGATTAGGGACGTTGAGAATCAGTGGTTGAGAGCATACTTCCCTAAAAGACCCCAAACTGACATGTCCCCAGAATCTTGGATTAAATGTGGAACCTAAACGCAGGATCTTGTGTTTTCTTACCTAAGACAAGAACCAATTAAGCAGAGTTCTAGTTGCTATAGCAATGAAATAAAACTACAGTCTGTTCATACTGCCTCTCCTGGCTTCTAGTCCATATCACTCCTTGCAATCATAGATCTGCACTCCAATTCCCAGACCAAAGCTCTCTCTGCCTGAAGGAAGGCAGCTCCTTTGTGGAATATCCAGAGAGGAGCCTATCATAACTGCTCTCTGAAAGGCTCCAACTAGCAGCAGACTGAAATGGGATATGAATAGCCACAGCCAATCATTGGATTTTATGGATCAATGAAGGACTTTATGGTAGAAATGCAGGAAAGATTCCATGCCCGGAAAAAGATAGGAACTCCATAGGAAGAGCTACAGAATCAACTAAGCTGGTCCACTGTGAAATACTAAAGCCTGAACTTCCAACTGAAAAGTCACCAGATGCTGCAGCACATTTATAGCAAATGTAAAGCTTAGTCTCCATGTGGGTATCCCAACATACGGAGCCGGGGTTATACTTAAGCTGTTGACTGTGAAAACCCTTCCCCTCCTGAACTCAGGGGCAGAAGTTATGCTAACCCTGAAGAGAGTTGATGTGCCAGGGAAGGAGGATGACCTAGGGCCCCCGACTGACTCAGAGAAGGAATGAGGGGAGAAGATGTGGACCACAGCATGCGAGACATAAAATGAGCAAATAAATGTAAAGTAGTAGGAGTAGTAAGAAGAGGAGGAGGAGGAGGATCAGCTATTAAAAATTCCAAAAAAACAAACAAACCAAAACCACAGGCCTCTTTTTGGAAATAGGCAACTCTCCAAAAGTGAGAACACTAGAAAATACCATGGTAAATAGAAATTAAGTAAAAAAGCTATGTTTCTAGTCCAAGCCAAGTAGAGTCCCTTGTAAGAAAAGCATTCTTGCTATCCCTTGTGCTATCATCCTCCATTGTGAGTATCATCATTATATCTTCTTACTGTTGGACCTAATACCTGAGAAATGCTAGTTAACATGTAACTTGTTTTCTGTCATATGTACATTTTCTTTGCCTTTTATCCTTTTCAAAATATATGTCCTTTATTGATTCCCTGTAAATTTCTAATCATGCTACCAAGTTTCTCTCTTTCACTTTTAAATCCTTCCATATACCCCTTGGAAACAATTCCTCTCAGTAATTTTCAAAAAATAAAATTAAATAAAAATTTAAATTTAATATTAAAAAATCAAATTAAAATTTAAAAAAATTTAAAATAGTGTGTGAGTTATGTTGTGCCATAAGTGGTTATACATTATACCCTCTTGTCTAAACAGATTTTCTTGCAAAAGGACATTAAATATGTCACTGGTCTGGTTTCAGCACTCTCTATTTTACCATACTCTCAATACTGGAACCTCCCTGAGATGCCTCTCCTTCTATATCCTGGTATCTTGCTGTAGCCTTTGATCCCTATAATCCTTCATCTTTGAATCTGCAGGACCTCCTTTATCATATGCTCCAGCAGCAGGACCTAGGCCCCCTACATATATGTAGCAGATGTTCAGCTTGATCTTCGGGTATGTCCCCTAACAGTTCGTGTGCAGACTGTCTCTGACTCTGTTTTCTAACACTGGTTAGTTTCTTTTTTCCTGGGCTGCTTTCTATGGTTTAGGACGAAGGTAGTGCACATATTCCTGTTGTGAATTAATATATAAGAAAGAGTTGGTGTCAATGTAAGTTCTACAGTACTGAGGTAAAGAAGAATGGAGTGAAAGTCATGTTGTATAGATGGGACTTGGAGGAAGGGACTGCAGTCAGGATATAAAGTAAATAAATAGTGAAAAATATTTATGTACATGTGTTTATAATAAAATTACATCTACAGAATACCTGAGTAACATAAAACTATACCTGAAATAGGTTAGGGCTAAAATAATGGAAAGAATAAAAAATAAAATACACTAATTATTTATCATTACTCATGTATATACCTACACATATACAAATATATTTACATTTACAAGTAAAATACACCTATATGTATAAACAAACACACATACATATATATATGTATATATAAGAATACATATAAGTTTATATTTATATATAAAAATATATATATGTGCAATGTGCTTCAATATGAACAGCAATTCACATGATGTGAATATTTAGTAATATATGTCTAAGAATTATGAAAAATAACTAATCTATACTCCAAAACTAATGGTACAGTGGAAAAAAACAAAGAAAACCTAGGTAATTTTGATCTTTTAAAAATTCGCTCAAGTCTTCTTGAATAACCATTATATGTGCAACAGATTATTGTTGACTAAAACATCAATATCTAAACCAATATTTAAGAAGAAAGAAGGAGTGAACGGGAGAACAAAATGATGAACTTCTTTAAAATACATTAAAAAATCTCCCTTCCCAAATCTTCCTAAAATAGATCAATACATATTCTACTCCACTCCACAAGAATGCAATCCTAGGGTTTCCTGTTAGAGAAATGATCCTTCCAAAGTATTCCCAATATCTGAATTATAATTAGACATTTGTTCCCAAAGGCAAATTTCAGATCCCCTTACCTGTCTTAAGATGTCAATCCCAAATAACGAGTCTCTCAAAGTCTGACCCCTTAATCCACGCGGAGCTATGCGCACAGATAACCTGAAACGGTCCAAATTATTCATGGAAGAATCTTTTAGCATTGCTAATACACACAAGAGAGGTTTTAATAGTATAAAGTTTGGTTCTGGAACCTGTTGAAACAGGCTAAACAAAGAAAAAGGAGAATTTTAGGTTAGACTATCCTGAAAATAATGTAAGTTAGAAATCTAACTACGAAGAACAAATAGGGTAAATGTGTTGTAGACCAACACATAGTATAATCAGAATTCAAAAGAAGTTAGAATATATAGCTAGAGTATGACATAAAATATTTTCTGCAAATCACTTTTCTGTACAGCATCTTGGAAAAATATTTTTAAAATTCTTTATGAATGTCAGTGTACTAGATGTATGACTGCTACCTACAGAAGCCAGAGGAAATTGGCAGGATCCCTGGTATCAGCATGAATGAAGATTGTTGCAAACCATGTATGTTCTGTGTGTGAATACATCCAGTGCTTTCAAACAGCACACCAACTTTCTTGACAGCCGGGGGACACCTTTAACATCTAATGTAATATAAATCCATGACACAGTCTTATAACAATCTAGAACATGGGGAGGAGAATCACACTCATGATTCTACTCAATGCCCTGGTATATGAATGAATGAAGATTTTGAAGACCATGTGTGTTCTGTGTATGAAACATCCAGTGTTTTTCAACAGCAAACCATCTTTCCTACCACCATGGAGTGGAGATACATTTAATATCTAATGTAGTACGAATCCATGGAACACTCTGGTGACACTCTAGAACATAAGAACAGAAAGCACACTAGTGATCCTACACAATACATTTATAAAAGTTTCTGCTACTGTAAGACAGAGATGCAGTGCACCGGGGATGCAATGGGAGCTCAAAGCTCTGGTTAGGTATGAAATCCTTCTATGGAGTATCACACAGAAAAATGACTCAAAGAAGTCAAAGCTATACCTGACCTTAAGGTCTCTACATAGTTATAGTTGAGAAAGAAGAATTCAGTAATAGATTCATGTTCTAATCAATGACTTATATTGACCACGTGAAATATTCACAATACCATGACAATTCAAGGAAGCAAGTAACCCACACGTGTTATATGCAAATACTTCTTTTGTCTCACACATGAACTAAACCAATACTCTAGCCAGACCTGAACACAAGGTGTTACATAGACTGCCTTCTAAATCATGACATTTTAAAGGAGACGACTCCCAAGTAAGATTGAAACATGGTTCAACACGCTAGCTTGAGGAAACAGAATGTTTGTAAAGTGACAATACATGTCTCAGTGAAGGAAACCTCTTGGTATAGTACATCATTGCTGCTTGCAATACTAGAATCAGAAGCCTATGTAACTTGCAAAAGCACTGCTTCTATATTGGTTCAGTTCCCGAAGTGCTTACTGTATCTTTACCTTTGGATGGCATTAAATTTTCCAGACATTGTTCCTTTTTCTGGGATGCAATGCCAATCTTCATACATGAAGATTGAAGTTGAATCAATGTTAATAATATAATCCTGTTTTATTGAACATGAAACAAAAAAAAAGTAATGGTCAATGTATATTGTAGATAGTACTTGAGAAACATTTTTTGAAATTAGCACTTTAGACCAGTAATTCTTATCTTGTGGGTCATAATCATTAGGGGGTCACATATCATACATTTTCCATATCAGATATTCTATCCATTTTTCTTTATAATCATATCAGGAACAAAATTTTAAGTATGAAGAGAAGCAAAATGAAGTAATGGTTAAGAGTCACAAAACCATGAGGAAACATATTAGTGTTACAGGATTAGGGAGGTTGAGAATCAGTGGTTGAGAGCATACTTCCCTAAAAGACCCCAAACTTACATCTCCCCAGAATCTTGGATCAAATGTTGAACCTAAATGCAGGATCTTGTGTTTTCTTACCTAAGGCAAGAATCAATTAAGCAGAGTCCTAGTTGCTATAGCAATGAAATAAAACTACAGTCTGTTCATACTGCCTCTCCTGGCTTCTAGTCCACACCACTCCTTGCAACATTGATCTGCACTCCAATTCCCAGACCAAAGCTCTCCCTGCCTGAAGGAAGGCAGCTCCTTTGTGGAATATCCAGAGAGGAGCCTATCATAACTGCTCTCTGAAAGGCTCCATCAGCAGCAGACTGAAATAGGATATGAATAGCCACAGCCAATCATTGGATCTTATGGATCAATGAAGGACTTTATGGTAGAATTTCAGGAAAGATTCCGTGCCCGGAAGAAGATAGGAACTCCATAGGAAGAGCTACAGAATCAACTAAGCTGGTCCACTGTGAAATACTAAAGGCTGAACTTCCAACTGAAAAGGCACCAGATGCTGCAGCACATTTATAGAAAATGTAAAGCTTAGTCTCCATGTGGGTATCCCAACATACGGAGCCGGGGTTATACTTAAGCTGTTGACTGTGAAAACCCTTCCCCACCTGAACTCAGGGGCAGAAGTTATGCTAACCCTGAAGAGAGTTGATGTGCCAGGGAAGGAGGATGACCTAGGGCCCCCTGACTGACTCAGAGAAGGAATGAGGGGAGAAGATGTGGGTGGCAGCATGCGAGACATAAAATGAGCAAATAAATGTAAAGTAGTAGGAGTAGTAAGAACAGGATGAGGAGGAGGAGGAGGAGGAACAGCTATTAAAAATTCCAACAAAACAAACAAACTAAAACCACAGGCCTCTTTTTGGAAATAGATAACTCTCCAAAAGTGAGAACACTAGAAAATACCTCCTTCTGATTGTGTAATTTGGTGAATCTGTATTTTAGTTCACACAGAGTAAAGGTGTAATAAACATGTACACCTCTGCTTAAAGACCGAGGTGGAATTGTGGTGAAGTGTCTTACTTGTTTCCCTTGTGAGAAGGTCTCACAGTTTCATATCTTTTCCTTAAAATTTGTAAATATTCATCTAAATTTAGTTGTAAGCCTCAGCTTTTTAAAAAATATTTATTTCTTTAAAGAATGTGAGTACAAATTGATCCCTTCAGACACACCAGAAGAGAGTACTGCACCCCATTATAGATGGTTGTGAGCCACCATGTCATTGCTGGGAATAGAGCTCAGGACCTATATAAGAACAATCAGTGATCTTCCTCTGAGCCATCTCTCCAGCCCCTAACATCATCTTTTTTTAAGAACAGAAACTGTTTTTGTGCATGAAATACCACAATGAAGTTTTGTGTTGTAACAATGATAGCATGTCACAAAAATGGAAGAATCCCAGGTGCTCTTGTACCTGTAAATTGCTTTGAATTCACATGGCTACCTTCAGTCACTGATCTTTTCTCCCCATGATGTGGTCCCAAGTTTCTGTCAATTTGAACCAGACACACTTGGCAAGCTCAAGGGCCAAGGAGAGCTTATTGGGTCCTTTGCGTAATGTTATTAAGCACAGTAATTACAGAGCATTATCTTTTCTCATGATGTCTGGGCCACAGGTCCACATTCTTCTGAGAGGTGAATTCAGATCAAGGCCCAAACAGAAATAAAACAATGATATATGCTCTAGAGTCACTGCAGCTCCCTAGGAAATTAACTGTGATAGACAGGTTAAATGTACCTTAGGTTAATTCTTGACTACTTGACATGGAAGTAGGATTTCAATATATGGCAATAGTGAAAGTGCTGGATTATTTTTTGATTGAAAAGGAAAACAATTATATTTATCTACTAGAGAGGGGGCAATATTAAACTTTGACAGCCAATGTTTAATATTGTAGGTCAGTTGTGGACTAGCCATTCTGAACTGTTGTGAGGGATAATTTTTCTTAAGTATATTTAGGACATGAATTTTGTAAAACACACTTGTATCACTATTATTACTTGTCCTGTTATTACATCACAATACATGGTCAGAAGTGAATCAGTGGGAATATATGTAATATCAAACTAAAGCCGATCTGATATATGAGGATGTTAAATTCCAACATATGCTGTTCCCCTGTGTCTTTGTGATGAATCTTGTGACATTCTAATCTTTTTAAGAATTTTACCTGCCATGTATCTTATCAAAAGATCATGTGTCCATAGAAACAGTCATCATCCTGTAATTTCAAGGACAGAATGCACATATGCATCTCTAGTAGTATGCTTAATGTTGGTGAAGAAAAAAACCTTCCTTACCTGCTAATGTGTCTGACAAGAAAATTTGTTCACACAAAGCATAAATTCCTAACACAGTTATACTAGTAATGTAGATGCTGGACAGTAAATATACATATCCGAAGAAGTCAAATAACTTATTTAAAATAGGTTAAGCCATATTAGTTGGCATTTTTGTATAGTCCACTAGGACAAAAGATGTTAAAATACAGCAAAAATATGTATATCTAATTCATTAATAATGTAAAGTAAAGGTATATGGATATTTTGGATTGTAAAAGATTGAGTAATTTCAGAGGAAATAATATTACAGGAGACTCCAGAAAAATATGGAGTCATAAAGAAGCTAGTGGTCTTTACAGCTGGGTACTCAGCAGGTCACTTCCATAGACGCATTTCCTCCAACAAGATTTTAGGTTTGGATCTTTGATGCAGTCAGTAGAAAACCTGAGAATACTATTTATCTCAATTACATGGTTCAAACTTCAGTGAAACTTATTTCTATATTAAAAGAATCTTACCACCATGGATAGGTTATCTAAGAATTCAGTAGTTTGATTGAATAACTTACTTAGAACAAAGGTGCTGTGGAAACCCAAAATGATACTCACAATTATTGGAGTATGTAGCTCTCTGTCTTCAAAAACACTTGTAAGAGGTTGGTGAAACAAACATGTCATTGCAGGTTGTAATGGAAATAGACAACATACTGGTGGGTTGGTATATACTTTGCCTTCATATTTCTCTGAATTTAAGAAGGAAGGGAAATCATTGTTGTAACTGAACTCACTTAACATTGCATTCACTTTTCATTTTATAGCCCCTAATCAGAAAGAGATTCCTGCTAAAGTACAAGAAGCATAGAAAACATCAAACAGACACATAATAATGAAAGACTAACTGAAAAAAGAAATAAAAATACAAAAATCTATGAAGGAAAAGACCAAGTCACACATAGAGCTGATCGCATTTGACTAACACCTGAATTTTCAATGGATATTCTAAAATACTGTTGGGCCTGGATCAACGATCAACATGGTGTCAAAGAATGCATATACTAGCCTCGACTTTATTACGAAGCAAAAGTATCACTCATCTTAAGAGGAGAAACATTACATAGTATATTCACCAGGAAGCCATTTCTCTTCAGCAATCCTGGTCTACAAAAGGCAAACAGCAATCTAAAGAAAAGGTATATATACTCAAGAGGACAGGAATGATAAATAACACTGTAGTCATTCAAAAAAAGAGAGGGAAAGTATATGGCAACAACAAAATAACAAAGACCCACAAATAAGTGAAATCATTAACTGTTTCACCCAATAAAATACAGACTATCAGTTTAGAGAAGAAAACAGGTTCCATCTTTCTCCTGCATCCAAAAATACACTTGTTTTAGATACAATTGCATACTCGTGTTTAGGATGCAATTGCCTATATTTCTTTGACTAGGTTTCAGGTCCCATTTAGTTTTTCATGTTCATTGGCGTTGTATTACTTCACTTAAAGTTTTGGAAGGAATGTTGGTGAGGCTTTATGGGTGAGGGCAAGGGATCATGGCAGAAGATGGGAGGGAAGCAGGTAAAAATAATCACTTAGATAAATGTTTTTCTCCTAATAACATCAAAACTGTTATAAATTTTATAAAGCGTTCAAAGAATAGAATCAAAATGGTATTGTAGGATGGTCTAGGTATTTCACTATATAAATGTTACTGATTCATGAGCATGGGAGAATTTTTCCATTATGTGATATCTGTTCAATCTGTAAGACTTTTTGTTCTTGTACTAGGTTGTAATTTTTTGTTTTTCCTTTTTGTTTTGTTTTTTTAATTATACAACCTTTACATCATGGTTAGAATTTCCCCAAGTAACTGAATACTTTTGATGTTTATTGTGAATGCTGGTGTTTCATTGATTTACCTTTAATTAATTTTTATAACGACGGAATGCTCACTTTGTGTGTTAATTTTGTATGCTACTAATTGTTGAAAGATTTTACAAGATATCTGAGTATTCTAATGGATTATTTAAACTCAATTATGTTTACTATCATGTAAACTTCAAAAAGATATTTTGACTTCATTTCTAACCTGTGTCCCATTAGCCTCATTCAATTATAATATTTTTCTATTTCTTTACAAATGCTGTATGAAACAAGAGTCCATGGAGTATGAATAAAGATGAGGACAGCAAGCCTTTGGTTCCCTAATAGTTAATACATAACTAGATGAGGGGCAGCACACACTGTAGGGAAATTCTAGAAGATAGAATCATTACCATCCTTGTAAAATAAGACAGTTACTGCTAAATGTTCTTCACTTAACACAGTATGGTAAGCATTTTTTTATTACTTGATATTTCAACATTTAACATTTCAAACTATAATCATTTAAAGCTAATTGCAGATGTGGAAAGAAGAAAATTAAAAGAGTCAAAAATAAAGGAACTGTATATTTATATTTCAATTTTTTATATCATACAAGGTAAATGAATTGAGCTTGTCAAAGAGGACTTAAAATGGGAGACTTGGTCAATTCAAAGGACCTGCATAGACGATCCTAAAGAGAAATAACAAGACATCAAATGTTGAAGTATAAAGGGGTACTTAGGCATAACATTTATTTTTCTAAGAAACGAAATGAAAGACCCATAACTATGTTAAATTCTGTGGTAATGAAAATACATTTAAGTCTAATCAAAGAACAGTTGTTTTGAACTGAGCTGTTAGTGTCACTTATTGCACTTATTTGGATATTTTGCCACACTGTTTATTGTCGTATTTCATATGCATTACAGGTGAGTACAACTATCAATTGCTTCCCTAACATGTCAACCTGCCTACTGTTTTACCTACCTTAGGACCTTGACTTAAAGCTGGAGGTTACTAAGACGTATCTAGATAAATCAGTTGACTGCTGATATATCCTTCTAAGATTTATTTCACAATTGGCTTTCAAGCCCCCAGCATTGAGAGAAATCCAAGTTCTAACTAAAGTAATCGTATTTTGGGAAGAATCACATGAAATACTTCAACAATCAAAAGTATTTCTCTCTCCAGGATTGAAATCATGGCTGGTGCTAGGAATCTAGTTTGATTTATGTAGCTAGTTTGGTCATAAACTTGAAAACTGATCACAGTAATTTACTGAATTAGCCACGTTCCTTACAGCATTCTAAATATTAGTCTTATATCCACCAATAAGTCGGGCCATCATCACACATCAAAGAAGCCTCTTTGTATAGAAAATAGAGACCATTACAGAAAATAAATACTGGATACAGTTACGAGATACTTGCATTATGGAAAATCCAGCACCAGTGAATACATGTACATTAGAACTCAATGCTCTATAGCTCAGGGACCATTTTGAAGAGGGGTTACAAATAGAGTAAGACCCAGCATACTTGAAAGTCTGTTTTGAAATCGCCTCTCATATAAATAGGTGCAAAATCACAATAATAGCAACGTCAATGCAGTGTTAAGGCAATGGTCAAAATTTCACGTGTCAAAAGTTAAAGGTAGCTAATTATGACTGACTAAATATTATTTTTTCCATAAATGACCTGCACATGCATTGTCTAATGGACACTGTACATCATGGAAATCATATTCACAAACAGAACAAAATGAACTCAAGCAATATTCACACAAATATATATAAATAAAAACATGTATAAAACAATATTAAAACGAGTTTCAAAGGGCAGTGACCATGATGGACTTAAGGGAGAAAATTCAGGCTACAGTGCTACAATTCAGGTTTTGATAAAAATTTAAAATAATACTCATATTAAATGAAAACATTGTGTACTTATAGTAATGGGAGTTCAGGAGGGACCAAGAACAATAAATATGGAAATTATCAATTTCTTTACTGGAGATTTTCTCTAAGATTTCTGTATCTCAAATTTGTATTACAGACACTTTTGAGATACACAAACCATGAATTAAGAATATTTCATGTTGAGGTCTCAGGCGATGACGAGAAATACAACAAATATGCTGTATGCTTCTGTGCATTTCCCAGTGCATGTAATGCGTGCGTGTGTGTGTGTGTGTGTGTGTGTGTGTTTGTGTGTGTGTGTGTGTTTGTGTGTGTGTGTGTGTGTGTGTGTGTGTGTGTGTGTGTAAAACATGAGCAGCTCACATCACGACTGATGAATTTAAAGCTTATTTAGAACTTTGAACTGATTAACATTTGGAGAGAGCCTCTAGTATTGGTCTTCCTCAATCTCTCTCATCTTTTTTGGGGGGTTGTGGGGGAGGTTCTTTATTGACCATTACTGAACAATATGTCAGGAATATTGTGTCCTATAAACTTCTGTTAATTAATGTCTCCAACTGCCATCTCCCTTCAGGTAGAAGCTTCTGGTTTAGAGATGATTGTGCTACAATACCTAGTTTGTTTGTTTTTTAATATATGTTTGATGACCCAAATTCATGTCCCAAAGCCTGTATTTCAATTCCTTTAGACACTGGATTATCTTTTCAGGTCATTTTGTATATTCTACATCCATAATCCACCTCTAAGTTCATCATGTGTGAGGATTAATTTTGATTGTTAATAGAATTTTATTTAGAACTTTCTATGGCACGGGATTCTACGCAGAAATCTGAGGGATTATTCAGTGTTATTAACTTCTGGCCACACATTGGTAACTGAGGTTAGAAAACTAATACTATAACTGGGCTGTAGAGGCAGAGCGTGAAAAACGCCCTTTTCCAAAGACTGTGGAGGACCATGAGGGAGGCACATTGGAGTGTAAGGAATAACCAAATGTAATAACATTTGTTATAATAGCAAACAATGTGAAATATGCTGCATAAAATAAGTATTGTAGGTGAAAACAATTTGTAACTAATATGGTGAAATATAAAACTGTAATAGGATCTTGCAATAATTTTTTCTGCTATAATTAAGTGGGAGGTAGAAGGGAACATTAAAATAGAACGACCTTAGACCTACTTAACTCATTCTTTCCTACTTACATGTGGTAGGTGATCTGTTTTGTCCTGCTAAATGAAACATTAAATGTTATCATCAGACAATCACTCTGATCATAGATCTACCTCACTTCAGATAAGGGTAATATTTCGGTATAATTTCTTAACTCTATACAAAGTACTACTTGAGTTAAAAATGTATTTGAATTTGCAAGGTACTACCTGTTAATCAGGTGAGTTTTAGTCTCTTCACCATAACTCACTTAGGTTTTGTATTGGATCCAGTGCAATTTAATATTTGTGCCAATGCCAAGCATTTTGCAATATTGTTCCTCATAGGAAGTTAAACAAACATTATTTTGCACTAGAATAACCAAAATTGTTGACAGTGGTGCAGGGCTTAATCTTGCAGAATACTTAATGGATTTGTATATCAAATCATAGTTTCTAAATGATCTTATCAAAAATAATTTACTACACAAGAAATCTTATATGTTTTAAGCACCATGGGAAGAAAGGGGAGAAATTATAGCTGATAATAATTTAGGATTCTCTAGATAGTGTATCATGCATACCTGTATGTATCCATATGTGTGCAAGTATATATGTGTATACATATACATATATATATGTATATGCATATATTTAAGTATAATTTAATTAAAGTGATGTTTAAAAACCTTTCCCATATTCTAATATCATATTGTGTCCCAATGCTTCTCTGATACTTACAAATTAATGAAATGACAAAATTATATCATCCTTCCATTCATTTGATGAGTAAATAAATCTTGTCTTACCTGTAGGACTTTCCTTCGGCAGGGCAGCACGTGAAATATTATTTTTTTTATTGTTACCACATGCTTTCCAGCTGTAGCAAGCTATGTCTTTCGTCATAACAGGTGATTTGACAGAAGAATTTATTGATGCTTTACGCATCCTTAGATCATCAGACTTATTGTCAATATATTTAATAAACATATCATTTCCAAATATTTTTTGGTAGTTGTCAATCATGATCTGTATAATTGACATCTATAACACAAGGTAAAAACAAGATTGTTATTTCACATAGTTTACAAAATTGAAAATTAAAAATGAGATCCAATACTATCAGGAACATAACAGTTGCCACAAACAGATAGGAACCCATGAAATGAAGTTTCTGAAACGGAGACTCTAAGTTCTTTGCATTTTACCAAACTTGTTAAAATTTCATACCTATTGCAAAAAGCAGAAGAAAACTTTAACCAATGCAAAATTTCAGAAATGATACGGTGCATAAAACTGAGTGAACCAAATTAACGACCATTGTGTTAATGGTTTGTCTGTGGGTTGCGGTAGCTGTTTATTGTGATGTTTTGAATGGGAGGCCTCTCTAGTTCCAGGCATCACAATACCCTCTCATTGACAATCTTCTGGTGCCTTGGCCCTCCTGGCGGAAGTACACCACTGCCTAGAATTTGTAGTTACAAAGGTAGGTGACCATTCTCAATGCACTTTCTCTGCTACATTTTTGCTCCCAAGATAAGAACCATTATCTCTCAGCTTCCTGTTTGGTTTTGCTTCCTTTCTGCAGTCGTGCTCTTCTGTCATGAAATTGAAGTGTGATACTCGCTCAGCATTTGTAGGTCCCAAATAACCACTTACATTAATAAGTTACCCTGCTCATTATTTTTTATTATTCCCTGGTTGTTTTATTTTTTATTGGTTATTTTATTCAATTACATTTCAAACATTATCCCACTTCACAAATCCTGTATCTCCTCCCTTGCCTCTATTGCAGTATTCTCTCACTTGCCCACGCACTCCTGCCTCAAAAACATAGCATTCCCCTACCCTACGCCATCAACCTAGGACTAAGTGCCTCCCCTCCTAGTGATTGACACCAAATAAGACAATCTCCTGCTGCATATCCAGCTGGAGCCATGTGTTCCCCCATGCACACTCTTTGGTTGGTGTTTTAAATCCTGTTTTTTTATTAAGGCAAAAGAAATGTGACTGATGGCATTGGTACAGAAGCAGACAGATAGACCAAAGGAATAGAATTGAAGACCCCGAAATGAACTCACACACCTATAGGCACTTGATTTTTGATAAAGGAGCCAAAACCATCCAATGGAAAAAAGATAGCATTTTCAGCAAATGGTGCTGGTTCAACTGGAGGTCAACATGTAGAAGAATGCAGATCGATCCATGCTTATCACCCTGTAAAAAGCTTAAGTCCAAGTGGATCAAGGACCTCCACATCAAACCAGATACACTCAAACTAATAGAAGAAAAAGTGGGGAAGCATCTCGAACACATGGGCACTGGAGAAAATTTCCTGAACAAAACACCAATGGCTTATGCTCTAAGATCAAGAATCGACAAATGGGATCTCATAAAACTGCAAAGCTTCTATAATGCAAAGGACACTGTGGTTAGGACAAAACGGCAAGCAACAGATTGGGAAAAGATCTTTACCAGTCCTACAACAGATAGAGGGCTTATATCCAAAATATACAAAGAACTCATGAAGTTAGACCGCAGGGAGACAAATAACCCTATTAAAAATGGGGTTCAGAGCTAAACAAAGAATTCACAGCTGAGGAATGCGGAATAGCTAAGAAACACCTAAAGAAATGTTCAACATCTTTAGTCATCAGGGAAATGCAAATCAAAACAACCCTGAGATTTTACCTCACACCAGTGAGAATGGGCTAGGATCAAATCTCAGGTGACAGCAAATGCTGGCAAGGATGTGGAGAAAGAGGAACACTCCTCCATTGTTGGTGGGATTGCAGACTGGTACAACCATTGTGGAAATCAGTCTGGAGGTTCCTCAGATAATTGGACATTGAACTACCTGAGGACCCAGCTATACCTCTCTTGGGCATATACCCAAAAGATACCCCAACATATAAAAAAGACACATGCTCCACTATATTCATAGCAGCCTTATTTACAGTAGCCAGAAGCTGGAAAGATCCCAGATGCCCTTCAACAGAGTAATGGATACAGAAAATGTGGTACATCTACACAATGGAATATTACTTAGCTATCAAAAACAATGACTTTATGAAATTCGTAGGCAAATGGAGGGAACTGGAAAATAAAATCCTGAGTGAGGTAACCCAATCACAGAAAAACACAAATGGTATGCACTCATTGATAAGTGGCTATTAGCCCAAATGCTTGAATTACCCTAAATGTACAGAACACATGAAACTCAAGATGGATGACCAAATGCGAATGCTTCACTCCTTCTTTAAAAGGGGAACAAGAATACCCTTGGCAGGGAATAGGGAGGGAAAGATTAAAACAGAGACAGAAGGAACACCCATTCAGAGCCTGCCCCACATGTGGCCCATACATATACAGCCATCCAATTAGACAAGATAGATGAAGCAAAGAAGTGCTGGCCGACAGGTACAAGATGTAGATCTCTCCTGAGAGACACAGCCAGAATACAGCAAGTACATAGGCGAATGCCAGCAGCAAATCACTGAACTGAGAACGGGACCCCAGTTGAGGGAATCAGAGAAAGAACTGGAAGAGCTTGAAGGGGCTCAAGACCCCATATGTACAACAATGCCAAGCAACCAGAGCTTCCAGGGACTAAGCCACTACCCAAAGACTATACATGGACTGACCCTGGGCTCTAACCTCATAGGTAGCAATGAATAGCCTAAAAGAATACCAGTGGAAGGGGAAGTCCTTGGTCCTGCTAAGACTGAACACCCAGTGAACATGATTTTTGGGGGTAGGGCGGTAATGGGGGGAGGATGGGGAGGGGAACACCCATAATAATGGGAGGGGGACAGGTTAGGGCGATATTGGCCTGGAAACCAAGAAAGGGAATAATATTCGAAATGTAAAAAAGAAATACTCAATAAAGAAAAGACAGAAAAAAATGTGACTGAGAGAAGAAGTTGGTGAGAAGAGGGAGTCTTAATTGAGAAAATGCCTCCACCACATTGACCTATTCTCTAGTGAAGTCTAAGGGATATTGTCCTGACTAACCTTGGAATTTGTAGGGCCCAGTTCTCCAGGATAGTGCCACCCTTTTGTTATTAGTCAGAAAAAGAAAATGAGATATGAGGCAGGAGGCAGTGCTCCTACTAGGCTTCTGCTTCAGTTTATGCCTCCCTGTTTCATTTTGGGCTTTGACATTTCTCAGTATTTAACTAGTAACTGCTAGTATACTGTTGAGTGTAACCTGTCTTCCATAAGTTGCTTTGCATCAGTGTTCTGTCACAGCAATTGTCAAAAATTATGGTACGTCCTAAATTGAACAACACTGATAAATTACTTTTCTTCTGAGATGATGGCTTAGGATAAGTAAGCTCTATTCATCACATATGTTTCTTCCCAGCATGCGTTTCTTCCCAGTTTATGTTTGAGTAGTACTGCACAGGATAGTCTTATTTTATATGCAGATTGTACAGAATAGTTTTGCTTGTTTGTTTGCATACTTGACCATATAAAAGAATGTATTTGAAAAGAAAGAATAAAGGAAGAATCATTGAAAGTTCTTAAGAGTGAAAATGCATTTTGTTGTTTAATTTTGCCTAATCATGCAGTTTGTATAGTCTTGGATTTTAGGTTTCCAATACCGTTGTAATTATAAATTAAGTAAAAAAGGTATGTTTCACGTCCAAGCCAAGTAGAGTCTTGAGTAAGAATCCTATTCAAGCTATCCCTTGTGCTATCATCCTCCATTGTGAGTAAAACCATTATATCTTCTTACTTGTGGCCCTAATACCTGAGAAATGCTAGTTAACATGTACCTTGCCTTCTTAATATATACCTTTTCTTTGCCTTTTTTCCTTTTCAAAATATATGTTCTTTATTGATTCTCTGTAAATTTCTAATCCTGCTACCAAGTAACTCTCATTTCACTTTTCAATCCTTCCATATATCCCTTGGAAACCCCTCTCACTAAATTTCAAAAATTAAAATTAAATAAAAATTTAAATTTAATATTAAAAGTCAAATTAAATAAAAAAAGTGTTTGAGATGTGTTGTGCCATAAGTGGTCACACATTATACCCTCTTCTCCAAACAGATTTTCTTGCAAAAGGACATTAAATATGTCACTGGTCTGGTTTCAGCACTCTGTATTTTACCATCCTCTCAATACTGGAACCTCCCTGAGATGCCTTTCCTTCTATATCCTGGTATCTTGCTGTAGCCTTTGATCACTGTTATCCTTCAGCTTTGAATCTGCAGGACCTCCCCCATCATACGCTCCAGCAGCAGGATCTAGGCCCCCTACATATATGTAGCAGATGGGCAGCTTGATCTTCAGTATCTCCCCTAAGAGTTCGTGTGCAGGCTGGCTCTGACATTTTGTCTACCACTGGATTGGTTTCATTTATCTGGGTTGCTTTGCTTGGCTTCAGTAGAAGGTGATGCACATATTCCTGTTGTACATTGATATATCAGAAAGAGTTGGTGACAATGGAAGGTCTACACTACTGAGGTAAAGAAGAATGGAGGGAAAATCAGGTTGTAAATATGGGACATGGAGGAAGGGACTGCAATCAGGATATACAGTAAATTAATTAGTGAAAATATTTATGTACATGTGTTTATAAGAAAAGTAACAGCTACAGTATACCTGAGTAACATAAAACTGTACCGGAAATAGATTTGTCATAAAATAATGGAAAGCATACAAAATAAAATACATCAATTATGCATTATTACTTATGTATGTACATATACAAATACATGTACATGTACAAGTACATTTATACCTTATGTACACACACATATATATGTATATATACATATATGTATATACATGTGTGTATGTGCAATGTGCTTTAATATGACCAGCAATTCACATGATATAAATATTTAATAATATCATAGTCGCACCACTATGAAACACAGCCATTCTATACTGCAGAAATAGGGCTACAATGGAAAAAAACAATAAAAACCTAGGTAATCTTGATCTTTTAAAATTTCACTCTAGTTTTCTTGGATAACCATTATATGTGCAGAAATTGTTGGCTAAAACATCAATATCTAAATCAATATTTAAGAAGAAAGGAAAAGAACAGTAGAAAGAAATGATTAACTTACTTTAAACTACATTAAAAATCTCCCTTCCCAAATCTTCCTGAAATAGATCAATACATATTCTACTCCACTCCAGAAGAATGCAATCCTAGGGTTTCCTGTTAGAGAAATAATCCTTCTAAAGTATTCCCAATTACTGAATTATAATTAGACATTTGTTCCCAAAGGCAAATTTCAGATCCCCTTACCTTTCTTAAGATGTCATTCCCAAATAATGAGACTCTCGAAGTACCCAATAATACATTTGGGGCTATGCGATGAGATAACCTGTAACTGTCTAAATTATTCATGGAAGAATCCTTTATTATAACCAATACACATATGAGATGTTTTAATAGTAAAAAGTTTGGCTCTGGAATCTGTTGCAAAAGGCTAAACAAAGAGAAAGGACAATTTTAGGTTAGACCATCTTGAAAATAATGTAAGTTAGAAATCTAACTACGAAGAACAAATATGGTAAATGTTTTGTAGACATACTCATAGTATAATCAGAATTCAAAAGAAGTTAGAATACGTAGCTAGAATAATACATAAAATGTTTTCTGCAAATCACTTTTCTGTACAGCATCATGGAAAAACATTTTTAAAATTCTTTATGAATGTCAGTGTACTAGATGTATGATTGCTACCTACAAAAGCCAGAGGAAGTTGGCAGGATCCCTGGTATCAGAATGAATGAAGATTGTTGCAAACCATGTATGTTCTGGGTGTGAAAACATCCAGTGCTATCAAGCAGCTAACCATCTATCTCTGCTACCATGGGGACACCTTTAACGTCTAATGTATTATAAATCCATGACACAGTCTTACAAGAATCTAGAACATAAGGAGCAGAATCACACTCATGATTCTACTCAATTCCCTGGTATTAGAATGAATGAAGATTTTGCAGACCATGTGTGTTCTGTGTATGAAAACATCCAGTGTTTTTCAACAGCAAACGATCTTTCCAACCATCATGGACTGGAGACACATTTAATATCTAATGTAGTATGAATCCATGTAACACTCTTGTGACATTCTAGAACGTAAGGAGCACACTAGCGATCCTACACAATACAATTACAAAAGTTTCTGCTACTGCAAGACTGAGATGCAGGGCACCTGGTTGCAATGGGAGCTCAAAGCTCTGGTTAAGTATGAAATCATTCTATGGAGTATCACACAGAAAAATGATTCAAAAAAGTCAAATCTCTACCTGACCTAGACGGCTCTACATAGTTATAGTTGAGAAAGAAGAATTCAGTAATAGATTCATGTTCTAATCAATGACATATATTGACCATGTGAAATATTCACAATACCATGATAACAACTGAAGGAAGCAAGTAATCCACAGGTATTATATGCACATACTTCTTTTAATTTGTTTCACACATGAATAATCCAATACTCTAGCCATACCTGAACACAAGGTGTTATAGATTGTCTTCTAAATCATGACATTTTAAAGGAGACGACTCCGAAGTAAGATTGAAATATATTTCAACACGCTAGCTTGAGAAAGCAGAATGTTTATAAAGTGACAATACATGACTGAGTGAAGGAAACTTCTTGGCATAGCACATCATTGCTGCTTGCAATACTAGAAACACAAGCCTGTGTACCTTACAAAAGCACTGCTTCTATATTGGTGCAGTTCCCCAAGTGCTTACTGCATCATTACCTTTGAATGGCATTAATTTTTCCAGTCATAGTTCTTTCGTCTGTGATGCAAAGCCAATTTTCATATAACGACAATGTCAGTAAGCTTCCATCAATGTTAACAATAAAATCCTTTTTTATTGAACATAAAACAAAAAAGTAATGGTCAATGCACATTGTAGATAGTACTTGAAAATCATTTTTTTTAAATTAGCAGTTTAGACCAGTGATTCTTAACTTGTGGGTCATATTCATTAGGGGGTTACATATCATATATTTTCCATATCAGATATTCTATCCATTTTTCTTTATAATCATATCAGGAGCAAAATTTGAATTATGAAGAGAAGCAAAATGAAGTAATGGTTAAGAGTCACAAAACCATGAGGTATTATATTAGTGTTACAGGATTATGAAGGCTGAGAATCACTGGTTGAGAGCATACTTCCCTAAAGATTCCCAAACTGACATTTCCCCAGAATCTTGGGTCAAATGTGGAACCTATATGCAGAATCTTGTGTTTTCTTCCCTAAGACTAGAATCAATGAATCAGAGTCCTAGTTGCTATGGCAATGAAATTAATCTACAGTCTGTTCAAATTACCTCTCCTGGCTTCTAGTCCACACCACTCCTTGCAATCATAGATCTCCACTCCGCTTCCCAGACCAAAGCTCTCTCTGCCTAAAGGAAGCCAGCTCCTACATGGAATATCCAGACAGGAGCCTATCATAAGTGACCTCTGAGAGGCTCCATCCAGCAGCTGACTGAAATGGGATATGAAGAGCCATAGCCAACCATTGGATTTTATGGATCAATCAGGGACTTGTACGGAACAAATGAGGGAAGGATTCCACACCCTAAAGGAGATAGGAACTCCATAGGAAGAGCTACAGAATCAACTACTCAGGACCACTAGGAGATACCAAAGGCTGAATTACCATCTAAAAAGCCTACAGGAGCTGCAGCATGACCTACTTCACATTTACAGCAATCTAAAACTTAGTCTCCATGTGAGTCCCCCAACATGTGGAGCAGGGCTATCTGCAAGCTCTTGAGTTGAAAACCCTTCCCCAACTGGCCTTAGGGGAGATGTGCTAACCCTGAACAGAATTGGGGTGCCAGGGTAGTAGCAGGGGCCCGTAACTGGCTCAGAGAAGGAAAGAGACTTTGTGATGAGAGAATGGGGGGGGGTCATCATAGGAGACATAAAATGAACAAATAAATAAATGTAAAGTAATAATAATAATTATAATGATGATAATGATGATGATGATAGTAACTATTAAAACAAATGAACAAAACAAAGAAACAAAAAAAATTCTCTTCTTGGAAATAGGCAACTATCAAAAGATAGAAGCACCAGAAATTACCTGATCCTGATTGTATAATTTTGTGAATCTGTATAGTACACACAGAGTAAAGCTGTAATATACATATAGACCTCTGCTTACAGACCACTTGGAATAGTGAGGAAATTTCTTATATGTTTTCCAAGTGAGAAAGTCTCAGTATCATAACATTTTCTTAAAATTGGTAAATATTCAACAATATAAATTAAGTTGAAAGCATCAGTTTGTCTGAAGAAAAGAAACTGTCTTTGTTCATAAAATACCACAGTTAACTTTAGTGTTGTACTAAGGGTAGCAAGTCATAACATTGGAAGAATCCCAGGTGTTCTTGTACCTGTAAATTGCTTTGAATGCACATGGCTACCTTCAGTCACTGATCTTGTCTTTTCTCCCCATGATGTGTTCCCATGTTTCTGGCAATTTGAACCAGACACCCTTGGCAAGCTCAAGAGCCAAGGAGGAATCATTGTGTACCTTTGCCCAATGATATTAAACATAGTTAATCCCTGAACACTATCTTTTCTCTTGATGTCTGGGCCATAGGTCCACAGTCTTCTGAGAGGTGAATTCAGATCAAGGCCCAAGCAGAAATAAAACAATGATATTTGCTCTAGAGTCACTGCAGCTCCCTGGCAAATTAAGAGTGGTAGACAGGTTAAATGTAGCTTAGGTTAACCCTTGACTACTTGACATGGAAGTAGAATGTCAATATCTGGCAAAAGTGAAAGTGCTGTTTTTTTTTGTTTGTTTGTTTGGTTTTTTTGATTGAGAAGGAAAACAATTTTGTTTATCTACTGGACAGAGGGCAATATCAAACATTGATAGCCTTTTGTAGGTCAGTGGTGGACTAGCCATTTTGAACTGTTATTTGAGAGGGATATTTTTTGGTAAGTATTTACGACATGAATTTTGTAAAACACACTTTTATCACTATTATTACTTGTCCTGCTATTACTTCACAATATATGGTCAGAGGTCAATCGGTGGGAATATTTGTAATGCCAAACTAAATCCAATCTGATATATGAGGATGTTAACTTCCAACAGAAGCTGTTCACTGTGCCTTTGGGATGAATCTTGTGACATTCTAAACTTTGTCATACATTTACCTGCCATGTGTCTTATCAAGAGATCATGTGTCCATAGTTCCAGGAAACACAGATGCTATAACAAGCAAGCATTCTTCATTCCAATTAATATATTGTTCAGTGTCTGTCTTATCCCTCAGGGACCAGTGTGAATATTCAGATAAAGTTAAATTGCAGGTTTGTTTTTCGATTGGGAATGAAAACAATTTCATGTATCTACTGTAGAGAGGGCAATATCCAACATTGAACACCAATTGTTGGTCAGTAGTGAACTAGCCATTTTGAGCTGTTATTTCTGAAGGACATTTTTTGTGTTATTGAAACATGTGCTTTGTGAAGCACACTTTTACCACTAGTATAACTTCCAACAGATGATGTTCACCTGTGTCTTTGTGATGATTCTTTGAGGTTGTCAGCCTTTTACCTGCTATGCCTCTTATCAAGAGGTCATGTGTTCATAGCTCCAGGAAACAGACACCATCATGTAATCTCAAGCACAGAAAAGGACATTTGCATCTCTATAGGGATGTTAATGTTGATGATGTAAAAACCTTCCTTACCTTTAAAACAGATGCTATTACAAGAACGCATTCCTCATCCCAGTCAATGTGTTGTTCACTGTCAAGCCTATACCTCAGGGACCGGTGTGATTCTTTAGGTAGACTTTTGAATATGTGATCCGATTCTGGACCTTTCTCTGCAATTATGGATAACATATCCTGTGTGGGGTAAGGATAAGCTTGTATTATTAGAGATCCACATCTGAAGCACAAATATGCCTTTTATTGTGAACCTGAGCAAGGACAGTTTTGGGTGCACAGCAATAACTGAGAGGAATAAAGAAATCATTGAACTTTTTTTTCTGTTTTAGCTTCCAAATACATTTTCTTCACTTATCCACTTTCCCCCAATTTGTAACATCATGGTTTTATTTGGACTTCTGTTCCCCAAAGCATTTTGGTAAATGGTCCTGTATTACTTTTTGTTTCCTTCTATGAATATCTTTCTCAAGCACGGCATTTTAAGTATATATTGGAATATTTCCCTTCTAGAGATAAATCATTATATTACTTCCTGTCTGTCCTGGCCTCTATTATGTATCCTAAGTTTTGTATTTTTATAAATATTTTTTCCACTATATTTCTGAGACTTTTTTTTCCTTTTTCTGTAACTTCTTTTTTTAACTATGTCTAAAGATGCTGTCACATTTAAGAATCCAAGTATTTGTCAATCATTCTTCCATAATTTTACTCCATAAAAATGACTACCACACACAGATTTACTCCATATTTTTCTCTATTTCAATTGATTACGTGATTAAAAATATAGTTACCAGAAATTTCTGCTCTAAAATACCTAAGAAATGGGCAGTAATGCTCATGTGTCTGACATGGTAAATTTGTTCACACATAAATTCCTAGCTCAGCTATAGTTCTGAAATAGATGTGGACAGTAAATATATATTTCCAAAGAAATTTAGTAACTAGTTTAAAATAGATTAAGCAATATTAGGCAGCATTTAAATATAGTCTACTATATAAGAAAAGATGTTACTATATAGCAAAAAACAATATATACATCTAATTCATTGATAATGTAAAGTTAAAGTCTATAGTTATTTTTAATTATGAAAGATCGAGTAATCTCAGAGGCAATGATATTAAGGGATTGACTCCAGAATAATATGGAGTCATAAAGCAGCCGGAAGACTTTACAGTTGGGTAATCAGCAGGGTCCTTCCATAGACCCATTTCCTCCAACAAGCTGGTGGGTTAGGAACTTTGATGCAATCAGTGTAAAATGTGGGAATACTATTTCTTTTTCTTTTGTATTTTTGATTTCTTTCAATTGCATGACTCAAACTTCAGTGGAAATTATTTCTATTTTAAAATGATCTTACCCTCATGGATAGGTTATCTAAACATTAGTCTGCTTGATTAAATAACTTACTTAGAACAAAGGTGCTGTAGAAACCCAAAATGATACTCACAACTATTGGAGTAGGCAACTTTTTGTCTTCAAAAAGACTTGTAAGAGATTTGCCAAACAGACATTTCTTTTTTGCTTGTGGTGGATTAAGAGATGGTACTGTTGGGTTAGTATATACATTGACTTCGTGTTTTTGTGAATCTAAGAAAGAAGGGAAATCATTGCTGTAAATGAACTCATTTAGCCCTCATTTAGCCCTAGCATAGCCTTTTCCTTTTACTGCCTGCATGCCTTATGCAATATCACAAACACACAGAAAATAACTAATTAGTATTATAACATTTGTAACAATCTTACTTCATAAGGTATTGGATATATAGTTGTATATGGCCCATACTTCATGTATAAAGAGTAAGTTCTTGTATTTGCCTTGAAAGCTATGCTTATAGGTATTAGAATCAAACAGTCACATAGTACCAATCTTTTCATCCCCTTGTGTGACTTTCTGACTGCCATGGACAACAGTAAAGTACCAGCAGTATCTGTCCTTCACAACACAATTTGCCTGACTGCACTTCTGTTACTGTCCTTGGCTTCATCCACTGATCTGTGAGTTCAAATCTGAGATCATAGTGTCTATGTCAACCATATGGGTATATTATGCTATATTTTCAGATTTTCTTAAGAGACTAGCATGGTGGCACATGCCTTTATTCCCAGATCTCAGGAAGCAGAGCCAAGTGGGTCTCTGTAAATTTGAGGTCAGTTTGGTACACTGAGCAAGTTCCATGACAACCAGAGCTGTTACATAAAGAAAATCCAATTTGCTATTGAGTTGTTATTTTCTTTATTTTAAAAATCTATGTTAAGACTCAATATATCACTGTAAGTATCATTTCTTTACATCCCTTAATTACTTAATCTCATTTCTGGGTTTAATCTCTAACATAAACTCAGGACCAGTGGAAAGAGGTACTAAAATTTGGAAGCAAATTCTAACAATAGGATAATACCTATAATGCATAGGTGAATTTATCCCTCACATGGTTTAGTAAATCCTTCATTGTTGTTTGGTATAAATCATATTTTCAGTGCTCAATGATTTAATTTTAAGTTATGGTAGTAGAACAACTATACATACCTATAATGCCCTCATAGGGAAGAGCAGCAACTGAATTTCTCCGCAGTGTATTATAGCCAGGAGTGCATGTCCTGCCACTGGGGGAGCTGCTGAGTCCATGTTTGGTTTCCTTCACGTTCCCAATATTTGTGGGAGTACTCTGGGAACACGAGGACTTTGCTTCGGGAGGATGATATAGTGATGTTTCATGCCACACTGCAGCCAAGTCCTCGCCAAAAAACTTTGCAGCATTTTCTATCATAAATTTTACTAAAGAAATCTGTGACAAAACAAGGCAAAACAAGCTCTATGTTATTTTGAATGGTTGCAAAATCACATTTTACTTCTTAGTCTTGGAGGCTAAAATATGCAGTTCAAAATTCTGAGAAAAAGTTAGCTGTTATAAAATATAGGGGCAGGCATTTGTCAGAAATTTAAAAAAATTGTGAGATCAGATGTTCAAGTGTGATCATCACAGTGCAATGTTACATAAGAGGATGATTTCCAGTTTTTTCCATTGTGATGGCCACTATGTGATACATACTGTCAACTGAAAAACTTTGGTTACATTTGACACATATGTGGGTGAGCAAGATTATAAGGATTCTTATAGAAAGGCAGAGCTAAGGAGGGAAGATAGCCTCTGAAAATGGGTACCATCCTACTGAAAGTTCTCATGGGCTGTCTAAAAAGCAAGAGACAAGCAAACCCATCTGTGCATTGACATTCATGTGTCTCAGTGCAGT
Source organism: Rattus rattus (assembly GCF_011064425.1). Taxonomy (NCBI): domain Eukaryota; kingdom Metazoa; phylum Chordata; class Mammalia; order Rodentia; family Muridae; genus Rattus; species Rattus rattus. The sequence goes on along the minus strand of NC_046156.1, from coordinate 146,759,962 downwards.
GCAATGTTAACAGCTGCATCAATATATCACTGTAGGTGCCATTTCTTCACATATCTTTAATTAATTACATAATCTTAATAGAGTGATGACTCAGTACAGATGCAATGGTAACATCTTGATCTTATGGTTCATTATATTGAGAGGTATTTGAAATAAGGTCGACTGGTAGGAAATGGGATAATTATGTATCTTCAATGGCAGGTACTTTGGAGCCCTGTCTTCTCCTGATCTTTGATTCTACACAATATGAGGAATATTATTTTTTCTCAGTTGAGCTGTTTTACAATATGTTCCTTACAGGTCCAAGGAAATTGTTCAATTAATAATGGATCAGAAACTTAAATACTTAGAGTCAAAATAACCATTTGATCACTGTACTGCATAAGTTTTGGTAGTTTATTATAGTACTTGAAAGGTGGCTAACATAGAAAAGTATACTCAATAATTTCTCTAAACCAATAATAACCAGCATCCTGAGGCCAATGGTATTTTACTTACATTAATCAGGAGTCTTAAGGACCATATCTAATAAAAATATTCCAAATTGCATTGCCATTTTTTGTTAGGGAAACCACCTTGAGAACAAGTAGAATTTCACAGGTTCTATATTGATTATGTCAGAATTAAGACTTGATTGCTGAACCCAGTACCCAGGATTGTTTTTTGTATCATTCAACAGCATTTGTTCTCACTGGGACAGTCTAAGGTTATTCTAAGTAACAACGACAAAAGACTAAGTCACTGAGCTCAAATACCCATTTATATTTTACTTAAAATGCACCAATTATTCCTTCCCTCCAGAAGAACAACTTTCAAAGCTGTACTTTACAAAATGAAACAAAACCAAAACCAAAACAATCAACAACAACAACCACAAAATAACCCAGATTCTCAGGATAATCATGTTTTTCTGTCTCATTGTAAAGGCTTATACATGCTAGGAGTAAAGTTCTTATCTAATTACCTTTTTAGCAATATCATCTGTCACTTCATAGCCGGGCACAAATAAGAGACATGGGGCTAACCCAATAGATAGGTGGTAAGGAGACATTTTATTAATGGAAGAGTGATTTTTAATTTCATATAGTATACGAAAAAGTTGCCTCAGAAGAGCCGCATTTTCAGGTGGCATTTTATCTAAAAGACTGAACACAGAGACAGTTATTTTAAAACAAATATACTCAATTTGTAAATATGAAGCAAGGGAATGGAGTAATCTTATCATATGCAGGATGCTCTGAAAATAAAATGAAAGAATTTGTACTCAAATTATTGGTTGAAACATTTACCCAATTCAGAAAAAAGACAAATCTAATTGGATTATAAACCTGAGCTATTGTAATTCCCACTGTAACTCAAACTCTTTTGAAAGTGTCTTTTGGGGTTAGGGATTTAACTCAGTGCTAGAGCGCTTGCCTAGCAAGCGCAAGGCCCTGGGTTCGGTCCCCAGCTCCGGAAAAAAAAAAAGTGTCTTTCGTGTTTGTGAATAATTGAAACCTTTTGCTGTCTGTCAGTGTTCTTAGTAAATATTTCTGTGATATATAATCTCTAATATGTGTAAGCAAATGTTCCTTCTATTTTGTTGATGTTGTTCACAGTTTGCCAACTATTACCTCTGCACTGCGGCTAATTTCTCTTCATCGTTGACATTTTCGGTTACAGCAATCCACTCGTCATATAGTTTTGAAGTCATTAGACTTCCCTCGATGTTTTGGAGGAAGTCCTTATAAAGAGAGGAAAAATATTTTTGTGGAAATAATTAAAAATGGAAATTATTCAAAGTACATTCACCAGTAAATTTCAGTTTAGTTCCAACTTTCTTTAGAGTTCCCCAAATTTCCCCTAGTTAGAACGTTCCATGATATGTGGGCCCAGTAAGTTTCATCTATTCAAGCTAGAGACCAAAGAGTACATTTTCAGATTTACTTGGACTATAGAAAAATCTTTCCTTAGCTCAGCCTGCCTCTAATGGACAGCTGAGCAAACTAGCACATATAAGCAATCGATAGTTCAGTTTGAATACTATTTTTAAGTAATAGAAACATACAACTATGATAACCACAATAAAGACAACCATAGGAAGTTATTATCTGATTTCTCAGGAGCATAAAGGGATGTCTGGTACTGGAAGCATGGAGGCACATGTGGTCATGGTTCTTAAAGAATGTCCTAATGTTCGCTAAACAAGTGTAACTCCTAACTCTACTATGTTTAACTTAATGTTCACAGATATTATAGCCCTTACCCATCAGAAAAGGTTCTCTTTTAAATGAATGGAGACTATTACTGAAAACCACAGTCATTTAAGGTACAAAAAGCAAAATATCCTGTGGCTCTCAGCCCCAGTTTATACATATACATAATAACTAATGAACTGGGGACTCTGAGCATAGGTTGAGATATTCAGAAAAATTTTACACCAGAGAATAGGGACATTTGCTTTGAGATCGGGTCTCCTAGAAATGAGGGGAGGGTTCACTTTTGAAAGTTCAACAATCGCATTGCTTAAACAATTTCTGAACAAAACATCATCCATGTTATTAACACTAACAGAGGAGACTTTGAGCATATAAGATTTCTCTCATACATATCTACTGTCACTCAAGGGAATGCAAAATGAAGACAACTACTCCCAGAGACACAGAGGAATCCTGAGGTGGATGATGGAACGACATTCCCTACCTTAAAGATCCACGCCACTACATAAACTGATTGTTTCTCCATATCCACCTCTTCATCCAAATCCAATTTGTCCTTTACTGTTTGGAACAAAGTTATACCTGGAGGTTCTATAAAGACACCCTTGGTTGTGGGCCCTTTCTTCTTTAGTACGTACAGCATGTCCTGAGAAGAAGAAAGAGAAATACGTCAGGCTTCACACAGCACAGAGCACTAGTTGCTCCTTGAGAACCAGACCAATGGTGTGCACAGGTGCAGTGCAAGTGCTGGCATGGACACAGAGGACCTCAAGCTGGTTTTGTGCTGCAATCTTTTGTTGTACACGTCCCACCCTAATGCTGACCCTTAAAGATCAGGCAACATTTCTTCATATCAGATTTTCCAAAATAGTTAAGAGATTAAATCCAACTTTTCCAATAGATGGTTTCTGAATAGCCCTCTCTCATCTTCCTATTGGAAAGCTAATGATTTGAGACACAATTTTTACTCCACATGGTGATAGAGGTGAAGAGGTCAGGTATTTAATAAGCAGGAATTTGTCTTAGGAGAGCCAGAGAAAAGCCATGTGAGACGTACCAGGATTACCGAGGGCAGGTCGCCATCCTGACAAATGGAGCTGAGTTTTCTTCCAAACAGTTTTCCTCCCTTTTTAACTTGTGGGATGGTGCATACTTGCTCCTGGTGGGGCACAGAGGCCCCATCCAACTGCCATGTTACAGAACTTCTTTGTTTCTTAAAAGATTTTTTCTTCATATCTGAGCAGGAGATGAGATCATTACATAGGATAGTATAATTTATAGATTTGTTACAAAACAAAATTTCAATTGCAAAATGTCCCTATTATAATGGGTTAATTATCCTGTTGTGTTTATGCAACCTTCTTCCCATATGCCCTACACTGTTACTAATCTTAGTGATGTCTCTAAGACATGGTCTTGTGTTCTGTAGTGGGAATTCTCACAAGATGATGCTGTCTAACTCCATACTGTATCATGAGATACTAGATACATTGGTTGAATAAGTTCCCTGAACTATGTACAGGCTGTTGCTTCAATAGTTACATCCATTTTCATAGCCACCCTCACTTTTATTCTTATTTAAAAATTTTCTCTTTTTTTCAAATGTCATAGTGAAGGTCTTTTATCCTTAGTTTTCTTGTTCAGCATTTTGAAGACCATTGTTAAGTTTATTTCAGCAGCAGCATTTCCCCTTCTGAGAAAATATACATGACTATACACTATAGTGTAAGTTCACAGCTGAAATTAAAGTTTCTTTTTCCCTTCTGAGTTTTCTTTTATATTGGACTATAGTACAATTTTAAATATGTTACTTAAGACAAATAAATTAAAAGTAAACAAATGAGTCATATAAAACAATATAAAATAGCCTTCACTGGAGAACATATTGTCTGCCTGGCTAATGCAAAATTATGAGGACTGAAATCACAAATAATATTATATAGATTGACAAAGATATCTGAGTGAGCATTTGTGTGTATGCGTGTGCATGTGTCTGTGTGTGTGTGTCTGTGTGTGTGTCTGTGTCTGTGTGTGTGTGTGTGTGTGTGTGTGTATACATTGCCAGTCTGCAGTCCCTGCTACACATATAACAGATGGCTGTCTTGTCTAGCCTCAGTGGGAAGGGATGTTCTTTTTCCTGTGGAGGCTTGATGCCCCAAAGAAGAGGGATGCAAGAGGGGTAAGGTGGGACCAGCTAAGTTGGTGGGAGAGCACCCTCTTAGAGGCAAAGGGGAAGAGGGATGAGGTGGGGTATTCTTGGTAGGGGGATCAGGAAGGGGACAACATTTCAAATGTAAATATAATAATTAATAAAAAATTAAAAAAGCAAAATTTAAAAGAAATCAATTGTATAAGTGGGAGGTTTACAAGAAAGGATATTATGGAGAAATAATAAAAGAATTCTATCATTTGAAAAAAATAATTCAAAAGGCCCAGTCTATCAATGTTAAGGCCATTTTGAATCTAGATATAGGTCTAAAAGATATTTGTTATATGGCTTGAAATGAGATTAGAGACTAGGCTACAAACCTAAGGTGATTTCTATTCAATCCTGCAACAGATTATCTTCAATCCCATACATCTAGTATTTCAATGTAGATTTCATTGCAATAGTTTGTCAAAATGTAGTTCATAAGTAAATTTGTGCTCTAGTCATGAAACCACTTGATGGGCAACATATCAGGATCCATGTCTTAAACTTGCTATTCACAGTGTCTTGGCATACCAGTTCATGGCAAATATCTGCCTGGAAAAAATGAATTGTTCTCCCTATAACCAAGACTAGTCTTCACATCAGAATTTAGAGTTCTCTTAATTTGGACCTGAAACATATTGTTTTAGTGTGTTATTTTGTTTTTCTTTTTTACAGTGCCCCTTTCCTAAGCAAGAAAATGATAGCATGCTGTGATATTTTATGACAAATTAAAATAGGAACTGAGAAAAGCCACCTGAAGGAAAGTGGCGGACTCACTTTTTTGCTGCTGGCTTCTTGCTGAGTTTCTGGGCTTTAAGATGAATTTCCCATGTACATCAGCATTTAGATAATTCATGAGTATCCCAGGAAGATAAGAAATATCTTTAAAATTTCTTAAGTCCCGTGAACTGAAGTTCTTTTGAATATTTATCATTATAATATCATGTGTATACTCATGCCCTATGAGAAAAAAACATGAATTGTAACTAATGTAATTGAATATGGGCATCCCTTCTGATACAATTTAGAATGCTTTGCTGTATTTCTCTTCCTCCTCGTCCTCCTCGTCCTCCTCGACCTAGTCCTCATCCTCGTCCTCCTCGTCCTCGTCCTCCTCTTCCTCCTCTTCCACTTCCTCCTCCTCCTCTCCCTCCTCTTTCTCTTCTCTTTCCTCCTATTTCTCCTTCTTCAGGATAATGTAGACTGTACACACTAGAACATTAGAATCCTTACAGGGATACTATAATAAATTAAGCTGAGAACTCTAAAAATAATGTGGAGAAAATTTTCAGTGTATTACTCTGTTTAAAGAATATAGACCTAAGAGTGCACTGTGTAGGGGGACTTTTCCTGTATTCTTCTCTAACTGTTTTAAGACACGCTTGTTGGAGTATTAATAACAATAATATTTTTATATCATAAGAATACTACTTCACTTCTCTAGCTTTATATTAATCAATCTAAATATTTCACACTGCATATATAAAATAAAATATGAGCATTAATTGTCTTCCCAAAGTTAACTGTGATATCCTACACTAGCAACTTAAAAGCACAATGAAACAACTAGATCAAAAAGAAGAAAACACACCAAAGAGAAGCAGATAGCAGGAAATAATATTAGGTCTGAAATCAATAAGAAACAGAATCCATAAAACAGGATCTTGTTCTTTGAGAAAATCAACAAGACACATTAACCTAAACTAAAAGTTCAGAAATATGCAAATTAACAAAATCAGAAATGAAGAGGGATAAATAATGGAAATTGAGGAAATTAAAAAAAATCATCAGGTTTTACTACAAAAGATTATATTTGACAAAATTTGAAAATCTATATGAAATAGATGATTTTCTAGAAAGATACCACATACCAAAATTAAATCAAGATCAGATAAACTAATCAGTCCCATAAATCCTAAGGAAATAGAAGAATTCATTAAAAACAACCAACAACAATAACAGTAACAAAAAACCCAGGGCACGATGGTTTTAGTGCATAATTCTACCAGACATTCAAATAAGAGCCAATACCAAAACTCCTTAAACTATTCTCAAAATAGAAACAAAACTAAAGAACTTGGTGATGAGATTGTAGAGAAATAGGAATGCTCCTCCATCGCTGGTGGGATGGCAAACTTCTACCACCACTCTGGAAATCAATCTGGCTGTTCCTCAGCAAACAGGAAATAGTTGTACCTGAAGACCCTGATATACTGGTCCTGGGCATATACCCAAAAGATGTTCCACAGTACCACAAAGACACAAGCTCCACTATGTTAATAGCAGCCTTATTTGTAATAAGAAGCAACCCTGATGCCCTTCAACCAATGAATGGATACAGAAAATATGGTTTATTTACACAATGGAATACTATTCAGCTACTAAAAACAAAGGACATCGTGAATTTTGCAGGCAATTGCATGGACCTAGAAAATATTCTGAGTGAGCTAACCCAGACTCCAAAGGACATGAATGGTATATACTCACTTATAAGTGATACTTCCCAAAATGTACAGAATATCCATGACACTAAAAGTTAAACCATAAGGAAAGCCTAAGTAAGGATGCTTCAATCACACTTAGCAGAGGGAAATAAATAACCATGGGAGACAGAGGGAGGGAGAGATAAGTGTGAGAATGGAATCAGGGGAGAACAGGTCAGGATGAGGTATGGGGGAGACATGAGAGAGGCCAAGGGACCCAGGAGAGTGAATGGAAATATACAGCTTTCAGGGTTGGTGGAACCTCTAGAATATCCCAGAGACATGGGATAAGGGTGCTCCCAAGAGTCAAGGTAGGAAATTTTGCCAAAACGCCAAATCAGATAGATGTGAAATTTGAAGAGACCACCTTTTTTTAATCAAACAGGACACCTGTGGATGGACAGGGACACTAACACGCCTACAAAACTTTCAACCTCAAATTGCTCCTATCTAAATGTAGTGCAGGACAAACTGGAATAGAGTCTGAAGCAGTGACCAGTCAATGACAGGTTCAACTTAGGATCCATCCCATGATTAGGCACCAATCCCAAACATTATTACTGATGCAATATTGTGCTTGCAGCCAGTAGCCTAGCATGGTTGTCCTCTGAGACGCCCTGCAAGCAGCTGACTAAAACAGGTGTAGATATTACATCTAACCAGTGGACTGAGGTCAACAACCCCTATGGAAAAGTTGTGAGAATTGAAAAGCTGAAATGATTGGAAACATCATAGAAAGACCAGCAATATCAACCTGGACCCATGGGAGCTATCAGAGACTGAGCCACCAACTAAAGAGCATACATGGGCTATTCAGAGACCACAGGTACCTATGTAAGAGAGTGTTTTCTTATCTGGCACTAGTGGGAGAGCATTCTCTTAAATCTGTCGAGACTTATGTCATTTGTATGAAGGTCAACTTTATGTGTTAGAGCTTCAAATTTTCAGTAGCTTTTAAAAGATCATCTTTGCAAGCATACTTGGTGATTTCAAAACTTTAATTCTTATTCAAACTTTTTTGATAATTTTATTACTATTATTTATTTGGCAATAATCTAGTGAGAAATAAAAGAAGGCAACAAAGGGAATAGCTGTAATTAAGTCAGGTTGTCTCCAAATTTCAGAATATGATCTCACATTCAGTTACATAATTACTGGTCATAGGAGATGAGAACTGAATATTTTACATGGAATCGGAGAAATGGCTACATTTCGAATGTTCATTACAAAACAATCTACATATTTTGGAATAAATAAAAAATTGAAGATTATACATTTTAGATTTAAACTTGTTTCTGTGTGTATGTCTTTTGCTCACATATATACCTGTTTACCATGTTAGACTTGGTATTTGTGCAGGTCAGAGGTGGGAATTAGATCCCCTGAAACTGGAGTTATAGACGGTTGTGAGCTACCATGTGATGGAAACCCTTGAGATATATAGCTAGGAGGATTTTCTGCAGTGATTGCCAAATGATTTTTTAAATTATTTTCTCCAAAAACAATATTTCTAGAGTTTTGTTTTGTTCGCCTTATCAGGAAAATTCTGTTTCTCAAACGGAAAGCACAGAAAAATTCCTGTCATTTTAAGGCTGTTGCTTATGAGATACTAAATTATGTCTGAAGGTTATATTAGTTTTTAATTATGATTTAAATGAATGAAATTATATTTAAGTCAGTTTGCTTTACTGTTTATTTAAGTTTAAGTCTAAATAATGAAAATATTGACAATTCAACAAACTCAGCTAGTGCCTCCTTAGATTTCCCTGTTATTACCTTGGAGTGCTCTTGGAGCTTCCCCAGGGCCAGGACAGAACCACAGTTGGTAACCTTCAATGCCCTGGAAGACAAAAAAGAACCAACCATCACAAATAAACTGATATTAGTCTCTTGAAGTGTCTAGCAATTTCCTTTACTTGCCATTTCTAGCTCTCTAACAGGGAAATTATTTAGACCAGTGTTAAGGATATTTCTTCTGACCACAGGTTTGAGTAAACAGGACTGATTTCAGGAGAAAAATCTTTGGGTACTTGCCTTTCCTCTTGGGGAGAGCCTTGGTATATTGATCCACAATAAAATAAGATGTTGCATTCAGCCATTACCACTAACCAAAACAAATAGTATTATGAAATTTCTTACATCTGTGCAGACTGTGTGTGGTGTATTGAACTTTGACTTAACATGAGCACACAATCTAGTGCTCACAGATACATATATTCACGGTAACTATGATGAGTTTAGTAAAGCTAACATTCAAAATATATGATAACTTCTACAACAGTGAACAAATAGTCAAAAACAGAGAGTCTTTGAGGGTGCCTAGAAATGAAAACAGCCTTTGGCTTTCATTGAGAGATGTCCAGTCTGTGGAGATGAAGGACATGTGTCTATCCTGGAAAATAGGCTGGATGCTCAAAAGAAGTTCTAGGACATAATTACTGCACACAGTGTTATGGATCCATTTGAAACAATCATCTGAATAGAAAATCCTGTTGAAATATTGAGCAGCCTCCAGGAGTGGCTTTAACTGGAATTATTAATTTTATTTTCTTGTAGACTCCTATTTAAAACCAATGGCATTGTCCCACAGAGCTTTTAAGTATTAAACTAGCAGAAAAAAAAACACTAAAGCAGACACACCACCAAATGCCCATCTACACCCCACATACAAAGGGAGGTGATAATGAAACAGAAAGAGAAAGAGAGTGAGAGAAAGTGAGAGGAGAGGTAGAGGGGCATAAAGACAGAGAGGCAGACTGAATGTGGAATCTCATTCTACAAACTCACAGAAAGAGATAGACAGGGACGCACAAACACAGAGAAACACACACACACACACACACAGTTACACAGAGCACAGAGATACACATGCACATTTAAAATAGAAAGACAACATATACACAGATATGTATGCAGAAAATACATAGAAATGTAGACTCATTTATTAAAGATTTATTAGAAGTTAAAAATAAACACACTAGAACATGTAAACTTACACATCCACACACAGAAATAAAAACAAGAAGAAATTGGAAAGACAACAGAATTACATACTAAATAGGGAGTATAGTCTAATTTTAAAAAATAAAAGAAGAAAGAATATTCCCTCTAACATTGGCATCCCTAAATTAGGTGTGAGCATATGACAAATTAATCATAATTTATTACAGTGGATATTTACTCTAATAAAACTAAACATACAGTTCAAACCATTGGGAGATGTGTTTCATTTCACATAAAACTGGACACGAATTCAAGAAAAAATGTAACTCAAAGGACTATTATTATGTCTTCAATAACTTCAGATTAAAAAGGAGGCATTCATAAAATATGATTTGTAAATGTATCATGATTCGTTTGTATTTACACATTTCCACATATATGGATCTCAAAAGCAAAATTCAATTTTAACCCAAAGTAGACTGAAAGTAACTTACATGTTTTATCATTGGTAGTAACTTGCTGATTATGTCATTCACTGTATCGAAGTTTGTTGCTGCTACATATAGAGGCTATAGAATGTACAGAGAGAAAAAATGCTATAAAATAACGTGAAAGCTCATGAATACAAAATTAATATGATCTAATCATTATTTACAATTTCTAATCCAATGTATAACTCCTCTAATGTATAACTTATTTTCTTCCCATAGGTTAAGGCTGGAAGACACTCAGTCTAACATATTTATCTTAGAATTTAGTTCTTGGTACTGAGAAATCAAACATAACTCCTACAGGTTGTGTATGATAAAGGGTGACTGAGAAGTCATGGGTACTAGAGCTCAGCATTCTGATTTCTCTTTCATTATGGCAGAAGGTAGTCAGTGAGGGCACTTAAAAAGATAGCAGAGACGTTTAATTCCTCTCCAACTGGACTTCCGTCATTACAGCCTTACTTCCATGTGCTTCATATGCACAGTTCTAGGAAAATGAGGTTGAGAAGCACAACTGTTTTTAAAAATTAAAATTAATGAGCACTCTTATCATATCAGGGTTTGTAAATACTTAGATGGCATACAGATATAGTGTTGAAATCTTTTATGGTGATAGATCTAGGAATCCAAAATGAATATTTTAGAAATAAGACCCCATTTCTTAACACTCCCAGGAAAAAACAAAGTACTTGTACTATTAGCTTTCTACTGCCTCTCACATTTAGAATCTGCTCCAGAGACCTAGGAAGACAGCAGCAAGAATATAGCATGAAATCAAAGCATAGTAATCTGAGAAGAAACCACTGATGTACTGGAAATCTAATAAATAACTAGACAGTGAGTAGACAAGTATATTTTAATGAAGATAGTTTCTATATTATCAGATATCTCTGATGAGGATTTTAAGTATCTAACAGTCCTTTAAATAAGAAACACAGAACATGTGCTCTCTCCCATTCCATAACAACCTTGAACCCAAACCGAACAAAACTACTTCACAAGCCATCTCTTTCACAGAGGTTTCATTCATTATTTTTTAATTTTTACTCTTATTAATCAACTGCTATGCATAACCTATTACTTTGAAAATGATATAAGTGATTGTGTTTGTGTGTGTGTGTGTATGTGTGTGCGTATGTGTGTGTGTATGTGCCTTTGCCTGATCTATATTTTCACCCATAGATGATTAATTTTACATTCTGAACAACACATTACATTGGTTCCTTTCTTGTTCCATTCCAACCAAAATATCAGGGCTCTTTTTTCATATTCTAAGATTCTTTTGCATAATTGTTAACCTTTGCATAGCAAGATGCAAAATCAGTTAGTGTAAGTTGTCCTTGTTCATAAAATTCAATTAAGCTGACATATAATATTAGGATCTTGGATGAATCTTCCAAACCACTCAAACACATGCACAAACACACAAACACATACACGCACACTCACATACACACACATACACACACACACACACAGAAAGAGAGAGAGAGAGAGACAGATAGACAGACACACAAACACACACACACACGATGTGAGCATAGAACAATTAAAGAAAAGTAAAGCTCCTGATATTTTGTTGGATATCTGATAAGATCTGAATAATTTTAGGACAACAAAGTTTTATTATAAAGAATTCTGCACATGAGATAGACTAATAATACACATAGGACTTTAATTCACATTATTGTAAAATATCTTGTTGTCTAATTAATGATTGCAAAGATGTGTACATCTCTTCCTGATGATGATTTTGTTTCTAAAACAGATTTCAAGACAAAGAGACTTTAAATAAAGTATTTCCATAAATAATGTTTCTAAAGCATGAAAATTAAAAAAGAACTGGTAGTTTATTATATATGTTAAAATATTATGTGACTCATGATGAACCACAGAAGTGTAAGCAATTCTTAATAGAGAAGATCAACCTTACAATAGCTCACATGGTTCCTTCTATGAGGAATAAAATGTTTTAATTGATCAAAGATAAATTAAAAAATGTTTAATGTAAATATATTTAACTCTATCTTCAGATAGAAATAATAACTGTAAATATTGAAATTACATATTAATAGACTAACTGCAACAGTGAGGTGCTATTATCACTAACGAGGTATGAATTTTAAAACAGATTACTAAAATCATGTAAGCATGTATAAAATGCTGTCCCCCAGCCATGGCATAAACATTGACTCATGAGGATGGTGCAGTTGTTTTCTGTACAATGCTAAGACCAAGAGTCAATATTTTATACATTGGTAATTATTGAAGTCAAGAGAAGGAAAGAACATGAATTTAGGGAAAGGTTTGGGGATATCTTGCGATTGTGCATGTGATTTGGCATTTTTATACTTATATGAACATATCGAATAAAGATAATTCAAAAATCATCTGCATCGATCTATTTTAAAAAATATGTAGTATCTGAGAGATCTACATTTAATCTTAAGAGTAAAGAAAAAAGAAAAATTAGGCAGAAAAATCCTAATATAAAAATAGTTAAAACATTTTCCTAATTTATCCATAGAAAAATTTTACAGCTTTATATTAAGTGTAATGAAATACCTTGATGATTCAAAGAATTTTCAAACTATAAAAAGAAAAGGCTAAAATGTAAACAAAAAAAGTAAAAAAAAACTAATAAGAAATTGATATATATAATATATATATGAAGGATTATTTCTGAATACTCACTAGAGAATATGGAGAAAGAAAATAAGGGAGGATATTTAAGAAAGTTAGAAGAATGTTTTGATGATCTGATAGTATCTCTTCAAAGCAAAAAAGGAAATAAGCATATAACATGAATAAAAGTTAAAAATTATCTATTACCAATCTTCTGAACTACATGAAAGGTTTTTAATAATTATGGTAGTATAAAATATTAAAGCATTAGAGTCATGGGAGAGAATTAGTAAAAATGTTCATGTTAAAGGAAATGGATCTAAGTCACAAAAGTGTACAATGCTCAGCAATGACAATGTACAATGACAGCTGAAGTCACACAGCAGAGGCAAGAGAACATTTCCCTATGGGACGCTCTGCTCTTCTTCTCTTCTCTGTCCTGAGGACACATACGGTTCAGCCAAGCTAATGAGTGTTCCCTGACTTATGTCCCTTGCTCAAAATCTATTTTATACTATATTTAATTACTGTTTTATAGAACATAGACCTGGTATGAATAAGAAATTGCTTGGTGATCTAAAATATCTTCATTATATTCACCTTTGTAAGTCTAGTGCAGTGTCCACAGTGACATGTTAGAACACTGACTCTAGGTCCATTTTATACCCATTAGCATTTGTGAAAGACAGAGAGATGGTGATCCCCGAGCCACAGTCTTTTCTGCTTTACATGAGGAAATGTCTTCAATGCTCTACATGCTACATAGTAGTTAAATTTTTGATCTGTACTAAACCTAATACTGGAAAGTGAACAATAATATAAGCATTAGAAAAATAGACAATTATTCAATAGATATCTATGTTTAACTCAATGACTGAACTACTGTATAGTATTGTGAGGTTGTGAGTTTTATCCTAAACACTGTACACAAAGATGAAAACACACACACACACACACACACACACACACACACTCCACTGTTAAATTTATAAGTGTAATTTCTGAGCAGAAGTTACATGCAAAGATATCCTCATGACTAGATTATTCAAATAAACATGAGGATAAAAAGCCATGACTTTGTAACTGGTATTCAAAGGCAGGTATGAGGATGCACAGTAAGAGAAGTAGAGAAGGAGCACAGGATGGAGATAAAGAGCTAATATATCACAGAACACTTAGGTATGGAGAGAAACTGTAATGCTTTGTGATAATATTATATAATAAGACTTGTTTACTAGACATAAATATTTCAAAATGAATAAGGAATACTGGAAACAACACACAAGTCTATATAAACGCAATAAGGCCTCAGGAGGGGGCAGTTTAATTGTAGTAATAATACTTCACTTGGAAATATATGCTGTTGGAACTATTTGGTTCAAATTTCAGTGATATAACAAAAAGTATTTCCTCTTTTTGGATCTCTAGTACATGAATCAGTCTTGTTTCATATTGATTTCTACATATCACGTGTGAGAGTCCTATGTCTGCATTGAATAAAGATATAATTTCCACATAATACTGTCTAAATTCTCTCCCTCTGTCCCTCTGTCCCTCTCTCCCCATCCATGCTCTTCTTATATCTCCATCTTCCATTACTTTGCAAACTGACTCTCTCCTAGTCATGAACATGGAATAATAGTTTTGGTTTTGTATTCACATACAGTGTCACAGCATGCAATGTCTTCAGTGAATATCTCCAAGGGTATTTCTATTTTGTTGTGCTTCTTGGCTTCACGAATGGATCTGCGAAATGCAACAAAAATATACAATACAGCAAGATTAATTAGGAGATTATTTCAAGCTAATCCCTGTTAATATTTTTTCAGAATCATCTTAGCTTTCAATATAGGAAAATAAGTTCAGCAATATTCATAATTCTACTGGTGAATACTCAAAAATATTTCAGAAACAGACATAGTCAGGTATAACACATTGATCTAAGTAGTATAGCCAGTCCTCAAAATGATGTGCCTGAAACAAACAGAAGGGTAGAAATCTGCTTGACCTCAGAGGAGGAAGCAGCAGATGGTTTGAATGTGCATGATAGAGTGACATCTACTTAGTGGAACTTAAAATAAGACTTGAGAGTACTGTTCACTCTAATACGAAGAGGAAATAATAAATGCAGAACTTCCACCAAATTAAATAAAATAAGGAATGGACAAGAGAATGCAAAGCATTTTCCATTGACTATCTAATTAACAACTGATTTCGAGACAGAATATCAAATGTGTATATATATACACATACTACCATTCCTATATCACCAAGGAATTAAAATATTAACACAAGTAAAATACCTTTGTAGAAAGAAATACCACCAAATGGTCTGTTCCATGGAACTGTAAAATTGAAAAAATTAGAGTCATGATAAATGGTAAGATTTTTAAGGTTATTATGCATGAAAATATCTTACGTCTGTGGCCGTCAATTATGGTGTAGGTGTATTTGGTAGTCTTCACAGGACTCCACTTCTAAACGACCTAATTTTTGTACTGTCATGCTGTCATGTGACACTTTACCACCCCTAAATATAATACTTATCATATTTGATAAGAAAGAAACAATAAGCATTAAATAACAATCTTTAGAGGTTTTACCAGAGGAGTAGAACATGTTTGGAGAAGAAAAGGTGATTTTCTCTTTTGTCAGAGTCTATGACAAATGCTTTTCCATGTAAAGAGCAAAGTCACAGAGCCTAGAATGCTCAGAAAACTTGTGTTTGTGTTTTCTGAGTCAACTGTGTGATGACACTAAGAGTTTGGATAGAAGAATGAAAAGAGCTCAAATTTGGGGTATGCATGAACTTTTCATGTGGAAAGAAAGTTGAATTTTGGTGTATGCTTGTTTAGAACAAAAGGCATATGCTGCACAATCCCTGTGATTCCATCAACTACACTCGATATAACATCAATATGTCATGAGCACATCTTCTCATGAAAGATTAGAATGCAAATTTGACATTGTCCTGAACTCTGAAAATTATACCTGATTCTGATGGTCTAATGACACTAGTCCTTTTTAATTGACTATAAAGACCAGTGATTTTCTGCTACAGAGACATTCAAATACTTGAGTATTGCATGAGTAATTTTTCATCATTCAATTAAATACCAATTTTTAAGAAAATGTGGCAGTGTAGAAAGTATTTGTCAAATTTAATTATACTACACAATATTATTGGAAACAGATAAATCTGTGTACTTTTAAAACACAGATAAAATCAAATCATTTTAGGGAGAAGAATGTCTAGGATAAGTAAGATCTTGTCCTGTCCAATAATCTTGTTGAGTCTTGATGTACATCGCAGATCAAAACATAAAGGTGCTGGTGCTGGGTGGAGGACCCGTTGGTCCGGCCCTGTGGGCTCACAGGAGGTTAGAGGTAGCTCGTGGCATCCTGCTGCGCAAGCGCGTTCAAGATGTCCTACATGCTTCCGCATCTACACAATGGCTGGCAGGTAGACCAGGTCATCCTTTCAGAGGAGGACTGCGTGATCCTCATTCACTTCAGACAAGACTGGGGCCCCACTTGCATGAAGATGGACGAAGTTCTGTACATCATCGCCAAAACGAAATGGAAGATAGTGAGAGATCGTCCTCATCTTGTATGAGTCCTGTTTGGATAACCCAGCTGTCTTAAAGCAAATGGTGCTGGTGTCCCTGTGGTCTGTGGCATCCTCTCTGATTCTCCCGAGTCTGATAGGCTTTTCTGCCGCCAATATGAACATCTGCTGGACTCGGGCTTATGTCTTGATGAACATACAACACTGCAACCTGCTCTGCCTTCCCGAGAACTACCAGATGAAGTACTACTATCATGGCCTCTCGTGGCCCCAGCTCCATACATTGCTGAGGATGAGGTTGGGAAGATCATGGGTTATGATCTAGCCAAAATGGAAGAGGACCTGATAATGTCCCTCATGAACACATCACCTCACTGGCTCTGATGCGCTCCCACCGGCGCTTTGGCCTGGCAAAGAAGCTAATGGACCAGACCACCCAGGCCATGATGGAGGACTTCAGCGCTAAGTATGTCTCCCTGCATGCCAGGAAGAGCGACCGAGCAGCTTTGCACCTCTATTCCACACCCTGAACTTCCAGGTTAGTGAGGTGGAGCCCAAGTCCTATGCAGATGTCAAAGATGCATATGCTAGGAAGTGAGATCTCTCACAGATGGTAGATGAGCTGAGAAGGCAGCTGGTGCTGAAGAAAGGCAGATACGTGGTTTTGGGTTCCAAGGAGAATCAGGGTAGCACACATCCTGGTTCCAAAGAGACCTGTCAGCAGGAGAACCTGGCTGGAGGTGACAGTGGCAGTGATGGCAAAGATAGCACTGATGTCCAAGACCTTGGGGGTCCACCTCTTAGAGCCTGCCTGAACACTACAGGGCCTTGTATTTTAGTCATATTGTTCTTGGGAACCTTATTCTGCAGCCCTGTGACTCGACTGGCTCTCCTTTCGATGCTCGGCAACCTTCTGCATAACCTGTGTGATCATGGAGACACACCTGGATATAGAACTTGTGCAGGAGTCAAGGAAGACTGAGGCCTGCCCTGCATTGCCTTCCTTGGCTTCTTCATGTTGCCATCAGATTCTGTTCAGTGCTGTACTGGTTCTGTATATCCTGCAGGTTTCCAAGTCCTGGAATGCTAAACAGGAAGTGGGGACAACTTAAGAATACCCTAGCATTCTGCCTTTGCCATTGTTTTTCTGGATTTTCCTTGGAGTATAACCGTCAAGCTACTCCTCATGCCCTCTGCCTTGTGGGGAGTTAGCCACTCTTGCTTTCTGTGGAAACTGCCTGGCCTTGCCCTACCTCCTTTGGAAAAAGAATGTTCCCTTTCCTGGTGGGAGACGATGATAGGTTCTGGACTAATATGAGAACAGAATTTGTAGATCTTAAGGAAAGGACAAGCAGGAATTGCAATCTCAAACCTGAACAAATAAAATATAAGGAGAACAACAACAACAACAACAACAACAACAAACAAACAAAAAAAACCAAACCAAAACAAAAAACCATAAAACACCTACCTACATGTGGAAATAGATATGGCGAAGAGTATAGAAAGTCTAGGATCATCATAGAAGGGGGAAAGTTGAGTTGGCCTCCTGTATACAATCAGACTAAAACTGATTCTATTTTTGCAAACATTTTAGATGCTGAAAGCCTTTGGTGAAAGAAGTTGATAGATACACACTCTTCAACGGTCACCAATAGCCACTATTAGAATATTAGAATGAGTATACTCATTCACTGGGAAGTGAATTACACTCCATTAATTTGACCCACAATTTCTGAAGTTATCCTCTTGTGATCACAGGTCCAAACTCTAGGTCTTACCGAAAGGTGACAACAACATGTCCCGTCAGCCAATATAGGTAAATCGATTTGGAAGCAGCAGTGTTGTCTGACCTGAATGCATCCACTTCATCACCAACCCACAGGTAAGTCAATGGAATGACCTGTCTTATCTTAAATCTCTTCTTATTCCTACAAAGAGAATCAAATATCTGTTAGATTAATTTACATTGTAGTTGGAATTGTGGTAAAACCCAGTTCTTCCTGCCCCAGAGCAAAAAAGGGAACATCCATTGCTAAATCTAAGCACAGCTACATTTACAGAAGGCCACCTGTTTAAATAGTTCTTACCTGGATTTAGTTAAGGAGTAACTATTTTGCCTTGTTTTTTCCCCATAATACACAAAGGAAATTATTTCAAGATTTTTTATTTTAATTAATTACATGTAAAATTCTTTCCAGAATAAAAACAAAAATATTGTTTGACTTAATAAAATTCATTTTCTGTTTTCTGTCTCCCTGTACTAAAATATTCAATAACCTCATTCCAGTAGCTCCTGTAGAAAACCCGCAAAGTACATATCACACAAGTAACCAAAAAGGCAAGCCTTTTTTTTCAATAATTTAGACAAATAATTAGAATAATGTCTTCCTATCAAGCATTCTGATATTATTAGAGGTGTTTTTAAGAAACAATAATCTTTGAAGCATAAATTTTCTTCTTCTGTCATTCTTTTTCTGAGTAATTTGCTCTCCGAGAATTCTACATTAAAATATAATGCATTTAATGATTTTTTTGGTCACTTTCTCATTTCCATTCTCTCTCCTGATAGACCTCCTCCCCATATTCATGATTTTTTTTTGTATTTTTTTAATGATGGACCTAATATGTGGTGCATTTGCTGTGTAAACCTAGGTATTGAACTTTCTTCCGATACTAGTGAGCTAATATGTGACTATATAACTAAAGATAATGACTCCCTCTCACATTCAGGGGACAGAATATCACAAGAATAAGTCATGGTTCAAAATCTTATATATAAACCTTTTATATTCAATACATGGGAAAACTAATTGCACTACAGCGAAAAATACCTCATATATAATCTAATGTAACATGCTATAGTCAAAATACAAGTCATCATGTAACATTTACTTCAAGATATACATACACACGTTTCAATAATGAGACGTTTATATTTACATTTTACATTCACCATTTAAACATCTAAATATATATATATATCCATATATAAAAATCAAAATTCCCAAGAAATGCTTGAAGCTGAAACTTCTAATTCCAATGTCTGATAAGAGAATCTTCCTTGAAAATAGAAATAATGATAATCACTTCTTATAAGCTTTGTAACCTTCTTTCCATAATGTGAATGAGAATCTAAAAATAGTGTTAATTACTATTGCAACATGACAGAAGGGACCATTGTACTGCCTTTAAGAAACCAACCATTTCCGTTTCCTTTATTCTCAACACAAAGTTAAGTTCAATTCTTCCCATCAACTACACTTATATGGCAAATGATCAGTTTGTTTCTTTTTACATTTCAGATAAGTTGATTACTATATATATATATATATATATATATTTTTTTTTTGGTTCTTTTTTTCGGAGCTGGGGACCGAACCCAGGGCCTTGTGCTTCCGAGGCAAGCGCTCTACCACTGAGCTAAATCCCCAACCCTGATTACTATATTTTAAAATAAAATCTGAAGATTTCCCACTGTGGAAAGAGGGGAGCTGAGTAGAAAAAGAACAAGAAAGATGGACAGATTGATAGACAGCATGGCCATTCTTTTATTTTCAGCCTGCCTCAGACACTATCATTCCCTGTGAAGGAGCTTACATGACTGATCAGGGATGCAAGAAAAACGTACCCAGTTGGTCTGTTTATACTGTATAGAGGAACTCTCACCTGAACATTTTATTTTTCTCACAATCTGTGAAATAGATCTTCTGGAAAATATTTCACTGATGATCAGAAAACTTAACCCCTGCACCCCAAAACGGAATAGACTATTTTATTGATGTCTGTCTGATAAATTTATGTTCCTATGAGAACACCACTTAAGATATTTACTTGATAATATCAATACCAGCATCGCATCTTCTAGAATAATATAAAGGCTATGATCATAACTAGTGGAGATTATATATGATGTGGTCCCAGAAAACATCTCTATGGTCATAAATTCTAATATAACCAAGTACACAGTTTCCTCCAATCACATCAGTTTTCTCTAGTGTCTGCAGAATCACCAAGCAAGACTTAGTGCCAGCAGTTTCCCTGTTTAGAGGAGGGATAGGAGCTGCTTCCTATCTCTTCATGCTAATGCGGAAGCTATGAGGTCAGGAGGCTTACATGTATAGCCCCTTATGACCAATCATCTTGCTTCTATAATCTATCTGTAAACACCAAGCAAGAAGGCTCCTGCTTATCATGAATTTAATATTTTATTTAGAAAAATGTGTCACAGTATAGTTCACAGGGCTCTCATTATGAGTTGTAATACTTCTAAGTTAGTTTTAAAAATTGCTAGAAATGTGGGCACATGATAGCATAACTGTCTCCTTGGTAGATTGTCACTAATCTTCAACCAGATTCAAACAGAGCAGTAACTTAATTAATTGATTTTTTAAATGTGCCCAAAGAATGTGTCAAAACAAATTGAGAAATATATAGGAGTAGTCCAGTAAGCATCAACCCTACTCAAAGAAGTATATGCCACTAAGGAAACTTGAGAGTAAGAGAAATGCCCCCTAGGATTGTCAATTGCATCGCTTAGCTAATGCCAAATACACATTCCTGAACACACAAATACAAGCAATATTATTGACTGTGCAGGTTATATTTAAGAACTTAGAAACTATACATACATATATATATATATATATATATATATCCACGCATATCTCTTATATTTGTGTATCTTATGTTAGCTTACATATAAGTAATGTGTAAGAATAAGTAATGAAAAAAACCAGAAAGCCACAATTTTAAGAAAGAACAAGGAGGAGTATATGGAAGGACATGGAATAGGAAAAAGAAGGAGAATAGTGAAGTAATTATAATCTAAAAAATAAAGGAAGTTATAGTTTTGTACCTTAAGGCCTTTCCAATGTCTAGCCTCTTATAGTAAGGAAAGCATGATGCGTATACTTACAGTTTACTGGATATTATCAAAACGTCATTGAACAATGTCAGACAGCATTTCTTTCTTTTCCAACCGGTTCCAATAACCGTAGTGCCGTGGTAAACTACAGTTCGCTTTTTTTCTCCTACATCTTCCTCCTTAGTCAAATCCATGTTGAAAAAATAATTTTCCTGATACAGAGCTCCACCTAGAGAACAAGTATTCAGTGGTAAGTTATAAAACTGATGTTCATACTGTATTACCAAGGGTGAACTGTGTTAAAATGCAGACTCAGTTTTCCAAGCATGATTCTGTTGAGCTATAGACAGCTTTAAAATGTAACAGAAAATGTGTCATGTATAAAGGGAACTATTGGGAAAGTATTGAAGAAGTAGGATCTTTTCAGAAGTGGGACCTTTTTCAGAAGTGTTATGGGAATAGTTCGAAGAAGTGTAGTTGGTAGGATATAGAGCAGTGGTTCTCAAACTGTAAATGCTACAACACTTTAAGGCAGTTCCTAAAGTTGTGGTGATACCCTCCAATAAAATTATTGCATTGTTATTTTATAACTGATATTTTGAAACTTTTATAAATCCTGATGTAGATACATATTATGTCAGATATCAGATATGCTACTCTGAGAAAATGCTATAACTAAACCTTTGTATGCTAACATTGTAGATGTGCTGAAAATAATCAGGTTATCTTAACTTAAATGAATTAGGTCTCTGGGAGAGTCTTAGAAATGCCAGGCTTGGTCCAGCTCAAGATACAGTAAAGAAAGAATCCTGATAGTTACAAAAAAAACAAACAAACAACAACAACAACAAAAAGAAAAAAATACAAGCATTCATCAAAAATTTGTGAAATTTTCTTGTCTAGCAAAGGTAGAAATTTCCCTTGACTATGGCAAAAGGGACATTGACTTGTTCATAGTAGGATATCAACTCCTATTCTGACCTTCTTTATTCCTGAAGGGGATAATCATATTTGTTATAAATTTAAAATCCCCCATGTAGGTTACAGACATTTTCCAACATCTCTGTCCGATTCTTCATTACACTAACTCCTAACATGTGCTAAATCCTCCCTCCTCTCTTCATGAGTCCTTTTTTGTGACCAAGCTATCTCCATTTTTCTCTTATGATAGTCTTCCTTGTCTTTTCCCAGACTTGGTCATATAAAGCCTTTTTATTTTCTCTATATTTTGAAATTTTCCATATGCCTTTGAACATTTTTCTCTCTTATCCATAAGAAAATTGTTTCCTTTAATAAGGAACTGGCTTCTGTTTTGGTGGTTTCTTTATTGTACCCTACTCTTTCTGTTTGGATATTTAAAATATATAGTTACTCAAGTAACTATAATTTATCCCACAATATTTTTTACATTTTTAAAGAATAAGTACAGAAATGTCCGAGCTTTCACTTAGAAAGGTCTTAAGACTCACATTAATCAAAGAGAGAACAGCCAATAGTTACCATCACACACATCAAGCAATAATGTAAAGATATGTTTAAAAAATAGTACTACCTCAGCTTCATGAACAAAATTTTAAGTAAATGACCATGTCATGAAAGTTGTGCATGTCTAATCTGAGTCAATGTTAAATTCTGAGCATTAGATTCAAATGAGCACAATGTGTGTTGGAAACCATAATTCTTAGATTGTGGGTTAGATTTACCAGTTTCTAAAAAAAATATCTGCAGTCATGGGGGATAAAGTAATTGCATTGAACATAAAATATTCCTCACTTCTAACTTGTACATTTTTTTAAAAACTTTACAGAAATTGTTCTGCTGTGTATCTCAAAATATACCCCTCTGCATGTGATAACTTTGTTTCTGTAGAAGATTGGTAATGAATATTGCTACAATGATTACCTTTTCAAGAAACCACTGCTGAGTTGAGAGTTATTTCATATGATCTTGAATAATCAAGACAGAATACTTCGTGATACCACAAGTCTATCATGAGAATCAAATTATATAACTAAATACCTTTTTAGTAGAGCCTGGAATGAAGAATTTATCAAACAATGTGAAATTTTCGTTTGCTTTCCTGCTCCTAGACACCAAACTGGTGACTGCAGTGGCTAGAAAACTACTGAAGTCTGAGGATTCTGTAGTTGTCAGGCTGAAGAACCATTGTGATGTCAATATTCTAAGGCACGTGTCATCTGGCAAACTGACATGTGCATTTCAGTTACTCTCCCTGTGGCTATAAAACATATTTTTTTGTACACGGGTGGAACCACAAGTGTTTATAATTAATAACATTTTCACAACTATAAATATACATATAGATGTAGATATACCTATATGATATAGAAGAGATAGAAGACAGATACGTGGGTAGATGGATAGATAGATAGATAGATAGATAGATAGATAGATAGATAGATAGATAGATAGATAGATAGATAGATTAATGGATGAATGCATGGATGGATGGAAAGACAGAAAGACAGATGGACAGACAGATAAATAGATAAACATGTGCATTAGAGGATATTGGTTTAAAATGTTGTGAAATGCATATGAATCTTCAAATATTGTCAATTCTTCCTTTTTTCAACATAAGGTTCCTTATGAAAAAGGTAGCATGGAGACAATGTGAACCTTAGAGCTGAATAGAGACAAAATCACAAGGAACTTTGAATTATAATGTGCTTAACTGACATAGAATCAGAAATATTCACACATTTCTGTGAAGCCAGACAGCTTTGAAGGATACAGAGTAGAATACATAGCTACGAATATATAGTAAATTTTATAAAGTAAAGCCTAGAGACAAAGAATTGTGATTGAAACTACCTGGGAGATACTCTATAAATATCAGAATGAATTATGTATTGTACCAGGGAAATGTAATCATCCTAGAAAGATCATGTAAGATTAGAATCTCTGTACCTTTAAAAAGATGGAGTTTTGGTGAGAGTAATAGATTATTCCTTCTGCAAACTTCATAGTTTCACTGATATATGTAACAATTCAGATCTTATGGAGAGTAAAATTCTATCAAATTAAAGATTTTTGTAAGATTTACTGCTGCTTAATTCTGATTTCAAATGACTGATACATTAAGGTGCAGTAAATAAGAGAAAATCATAAAGAAATTTATGTACTCAAATCCCAAAAATAACAATTTGTATGCTTACATAAATAGATGTGAAGAAAATAATTAGTTTTTAATTAATTATTTAACTAGTTAGGTTTCAAAGACTTAAGATATCCAGATGCCAGACTCAATCTCCCATCTAGATACCCAACCCTTTCCAAAACTTCCTGTCTTGTTCTACAGTTGGCAAACTCTCAAAATGTTCTAAAACACTATTCTTTATGAAGGCAAATTTTATTCTGGTCCAACTACTTTCAATTTATCTCATAATTTTCTCCCTTCTCTACAAGATAGACTTGTTCACATAAAGTTGTTTTTCTCTCTTCCCTGAGCATAAATAGCTTCTCAAGACGATGGTGAATTGAGTTACTTCACATGATCTCTACAAATCAACACAGACCACTTCTAATACTGCTAGTCAATCATGAGTATCAAATTTGTTATTAAAATTACCTTTGCGGTGAGAAGATATAGAATGAAGAAATCTCAATTGATGTGAAATATTCTTCTGGCACTGAATACCAAAATACATACAGCAGTTAGTAGAGCAACTACTGAAGTCTGAGGACTCTGTACCAGTCAGGCTCACAGAATATTATGATAAACTACTAGAGGGATCATGTACTATCTGAGAATGTGACATATGTGCTTTTCTTTCTACCCTTTGGTTTCAAATCATATATATACACTTTTTTTTCTTTACTGTGCCCTGCTCTTTCTGTTTGGACATTTAAAATATATACTTACTCAAGTGAGCATAATTCATCCTACAATATATGTTACATCTTTCAAAAGAATATGTACAGAAATGTAATTAGCTTTTTACTTAGAAAGGTCTTAAGACTCACATTAATCAAAGAGAGAACAGCCAATAGTTGCCATCACACACATCAAAAACAATAATGTAAAGATGTTTAAAAAAAGTACCTACCCTCAGCTTCATGAACAAAATTTTAAGTAAATGACCATGTCATGAAAGTTGTGCGTGTCTAATCTGAGTCAATGTTAAATTCTGAGTATTAGATTCCAAAGGGCACAACGTGTGTTGGAAACAACAATTTCTTGAAAACGAGAGAATTCTTAGATTGTGGGTTAGATTTACCAGTTTCTAAAAAAAATATCTGCAGTCATGGGGGATAAAGTAATTGCATTGAGCATGAAATAATCCTTACTTCTAACTTGTACATTTTTAAAAACTTTACAGAAATTATTCTGCTGTGTATCTCAAAATATACCCCTCTACATGTGATAACTTTGTTTCTGTAGAAGATTGGTAATGAATATTGCTAAAATGATTACCTTTTCAAGAAACCACTGCTGAGTTGAGAGTTATTTCATATGATCTTGAATAATCAAGACAGAATACTTCGTGATACCACAAGTCTATCATGAGAATCAAATTATATAACTAAATACCTTTTTAGTAGAGCCTGGAATGAAGAATTTATCAAACAATGTGAAATTTTCGTTTGCTTTCCTGCTCCTAGACACCAAACTAGTGACTGCAGTGGCTAGAAAACTACTGAAGTCTGAGGATTCTGTAGTTGTCAGGCTGAAGAACCATTGTGATGTCAATGTTCTAAGGCACGTGTCATCTGGCAAACTGACATGTGCATTTCAGTTACTCTCCCTGTGGCTTTAAAACATAATTTTTGTACACAGGTGGAACCACAAGTGTTTGTAATGAATAATATTTTACAACTATATATATACATATTGATGTGGATATACCTATGTGATATAGAAGAGATAGAAGACAGATACATGGATGGATGGATAGATAGACAGACAGACAGATGGATGGATGGATGGACAGATGGACAGACAGACGGATGGATGGATGGACAGATGGACCGGCAGATGGAGAGACAGATAGATGGATAGATAGACAGGTTTATAAGAGGATATTGGTGTAAAATATTTTAAAATGCATATGAATCTTCAAATACTGTCAATTCATATTTTGTTCAACATAAGGTTCCTTATGAAAAATGTAGCATGAAGACTTCTTTAACACTGAGAACCTTAGAGCTGAATAGACACAAAATCACAAGGAACTTTGAACTGTAATGTGCTTTACTGACATAGAATCAGAAACCTTCACACACATCTGTGAAGCCAGACAGCTTTGAAGGATACAGAGGAGGACACACAGCTGTCAATATATAGTAAATTTTATAGAGTAAAGCCTAGAGACAAAGAATTGTTATTGAAACAACCTGGGAGATACTCTATAAATCTCAGAATTAATTATGTAGTATACCAGGGAAATGTAATGATCCTAGAAAATCATGTAAGATTCGAATGTCTATATCTTTAAAAGATAGAATTTTGATGAGAGTAATAGATTATTCATTCTGCAAACTACATAGTTTCACTGATATATGTAATAATTCAGTACTTATTAAGAGTAAAACTCTATCCAATTGAAGTTTTTTCTAAAGATTTGCTCCTCTTTTTTTTTTATTTGAGTTGCATTCTTTTTTTTTTTTTTTTTTTTGTTTTTATTAACTTGAGTATTTCTTATATACATTTCGAGTGTTATTCCCTTTCCCGGTTTCCAGGCAAACATCCCCCTCTCCCCTCCCCTTCTTTATGGGTGTTCCCCCCCCCCTCCTCCCCCAATTGCCCCCCTCCCCCCAACAGCCTAGTTCACTGGGGGTTCAGTCTTAGCAGGGCTT